>NW_027105190.1:1278663-1298902 GCF_000696795.3 Halyomorpha halys | reverse complement strand
ATCAAATCAAAGTTTTTTATCTTTTAAATATCATTTGTGATTAAAGTCCTTAGAAAAAATTTATGATTTTAGTTTAGGAATTTGGTAAGGCAGGACAAAACGAGGAGGCAGGACAAAATGGAAAAGGGCTATATATCATTGTTAGAATTCAATCTGCGGCAAAACTATGCCAACTTCATCAGTAGATACCACCCATTCTTGCGGTATCGTTTGATATCATTCCTACGGATTTTGTAAGCTATTTATATACAATTTTTATGCTGAATTGTAATATTTTGTTACTTAAATGGTTTCAATTAATTACATTTTCATTTAACACTTTTAATTTTCCTCTCATATAACCTGTAAACGTGTGTAGGGACATGACTGGGAAAGTTGCTCTAATTTTTTAGAAGTTGTTTAAGATTAAGCTTTGTTACTCAAAATGAGAATGAGTGACAGTGAGGAAGGTGACAAAAAATTTTTATATTTATCGACTTCTCTAAAGAATAGAGGCTGTTTACACCATTTTGCAGTAGGAGTTTACGCTTGTACGAGTATAGTATGTAAAGCCGAAGGTGTTAAAATGTCTAACAAACGATAAACAATATCCAATTAGACGGTTATAAACTATTAAGTAGCTCTTAAATAGAATTAACGTTGGATTTCGGTTTTGTTTTATATTCTTGATTACACGGGGATTCGATGTTAATTCAATTTCAAATGTATCTTATGTTTTTTCAATTTATTGTAGAGATCATTAAATGAGACTAATTTTCTTGGTATATCTTTCATTGTGTAATACATTTGGGTACGCCCAAGATTCACGGTGGTTTTCTGAATCCGATTGTCGGCTTTTCTTAATCATTCTCCACTTTCAGTGATTTCACTAGATTCTGGCCCTTAATACTTGCAATAATCTTTTCATTCGATGAAAAAAGAAGAAATGGCTTAGTACTAAATGAGTAAAAGGGATTATACGCACGCCGACAACGGTCGGCGCCGACTGTGACTCAGTTCCCAACGTGCATCTTGGTATTATACTTACATTATACATTATTACAGATTCCATACATTACATAATAACTTTAGGAGTGGTAAGAGAAGTTCAGGTAACTTTTGAAATAAGAGCAATTTCCAGATATGACTTACTAAATTATTTAAAAGGTTGACCGAAGTGGTCATGTAGGAATGAGATAGAACATGACTTCTAAAAGGATTTCTAGAGACGTTTTTATTCAGCTCACGTGGGATGAATTACTTTCGAGTTTTCGTCTTTGATTAACAGACTTTCATTACGTTAATGGACGTAGCCCGTGTTCTATGAAGCTTCATCACATTTGTTGACCACGAATCATGGTCAATATATTGCCTTCCTGGAAAACTATTGGGGACTTTTTTTCTCAGATGATTTTTCTGAAATTTTCATTAAGCCAATTGAATGAAAAAAATTAAATACATTTTTATAAATCAACCATCAATGTCATCAAAGAAACAAGAATTTTATTTTAGGTGGTTCTTTTGAATCAGTACCTCTGAGCTAATTGAATCAAAAATGTTCAGATAGAAACATCTGTTATCAGCCAATAAATTCAAACATTGCATTGTATGAGGAGCATCAATTTTATTTCTATTTTATAATAGACAGTATTAAAAATAATCTTTATTTTTTATTTATATGTATACTAAAATATGAAAAATTAGGCATTTCCCGTTACATAAAAAATTAAATTACATAGAAATGCAGCCTGAATATAAGCTATAGTAAAAAAAAATACATTTGTGGAGCCATATTATTAAAATTTAATGCATCAAATTCTCCAATTAATAATCCAACAACACATTTTTTTCTTTTTTTTTACAAACTTTTATTCTTCATCGAAAAATTATTTAGTTTATTTTAATATTTAATTTTTTTCCTCTCAAATATCTCTTTGGCATCTCTTACAAACAAAAATTTTAGTGATCTTCATGAGATGCCCTCATAATAATTTTACAAGTTGGACAAAAATTTTAGAATTCTTCTAATATTTTTTTTTTTTTTTTTTAAACAAGTTTAAATTTCAAGTAAAATCTGAAGCTTTATTTTTTCTCTGAAAGGACATTGATGTGATTTATTTCAAGATCTTAGTTAGCATAGTCTTAAACTTGCCGATTGATTCATGGCGGGAAAAATGAGGAAGATAATTAAAAAACCTCTTACGTATATGAGGAAAAATGAGCAAACCAATAACTTGTTTATATTTTGTTTGTTACGAATAAACTGCTAACCTAACGATTAAACTACAAATATACGTTTTTTCAATTTAATATATAGATTGCTAAATGTGATAAATTTGCTTTGTATATGGTTATAATTTAATAGTTGCTAATACCGAATTGCATGCTGTTTTTTAAAAATGTTCCTTGTAGTCATAATTTAAAGCTGCTGAAATCCTTGATTTATGCGTTAAGAAATAGAGGTTAAACAAAATTAAACATTTTGGCGCGTAGCTCATAAAGTATAAAATTTTCATAGTTATTTTATATTAATCAATTTGCCTCTTTCTAAATGTTGCAAAAATATTACTGACACCATTAGATGATTTTATATTGACAAAAAAATATATATTGGCTCCCAGTAAAGTAGGCCTTTACTTAGCGTCGTCTGAAACTTTTAAATACCATTTTTCAAAGACGCAAAAAATTATAAATGTTTTAACTTGATTTTTTATTCGAAGGATTTTTTTCTCTCCCGTTGTTTATTTAAGCGTCTATAATTGCTCTGCATTTTACTTAATTCCAACATTACTACATCCATTAGAAAGCAGATTGTATTCTTAATACCAGATTATTGGTTTCAAATAAAGAAAAACTTTTCCAACGGTTTATTCTATACCTCTGATTCTAATTTTATTAGTTAGATCCGGTTCACTTCGGTGCAGTTTATAGAGCCCCAAATCATTATCAAATCTCGTTTCAAATTATGTTCAAAAGACGTTTCAAATTGGATTTCAAAAATATTGACACGGTCTCGATCCGCCGACTTACCTCTATCTGAGTTTTGAAACTTCCTTTTTACTAACAATATTTTTCAATGACTTTTATTAATATCCCAGTAAGAATTGAACAATTGAGAGTCGTCACTCCTCCATGAAATTCTCTTTGATTTGTCAAAGATCGTTATATATGTACGATTTCTCATTGTAGTTTATTTGATGTTTGTTGGTTCTATTTTCCCAAAAATAATATACTGCTGCGTTATGTTAAGGTTATCAGAATAGGATGGTTGAGCATGTCATGTTCGTCTTGGGAGTTAAATGGATGTCTGGTTAATTTTTTTCCAGTTAATTTAGGCTTACCCTAGGGATTTCGTTTTGGACTAAATAAGCTAAAATTCGGTTTGTGTGTAGAATATACCGTGAAAGTAGAATATAAATCAAAATCTCGTTATCAATAAATTTATTTTACGTTTTGAAGTTATTGCATACCTCTGCAACAGCACCGAATTGAGTGAGAGGGTTAGACATTTGTATTTGAATTCAGTGGATATAGAAATATGAAATAAATGAGGTAAGAATATGAACGGCAAAATCACGTGACTCAAGTTCCTGGCCCCATTGTTGAAATAAGTAGTTAACGTAATTTTTCTTTTCACTCAGTACTTTTATAATGCACAGAGCAGTTTCCATTTTTATAACGATCTTTGGGATAGAGCTTAAATAGGAAAAATATCTTAGAAATTCCCGTATTTTTTCCAAACCGTGTCCTAAATGATCAAATCCTCTCCTGTAAATTAGACTGCAGGGCATCAGGTCATGATGATAATTCTTGATTTTTTACGTAAAATTTGATAGAACGATGGAAAAATGGATAGAATGATTGATTTATAATTTTAAATTTAATTTTAAAATAAAAGGACAAAATACAGAAGTATGGTCAGTTGTTGTAGAAAAACTAAGACAAAGCTTCTTCTTCTGTATTTATTTTTTAAATAAACAAAATATGTATTTTTTAGATGAGCATTGCATTTTAATTAAATCGTTTCAGAGAGTATTCAATTTGTTTTTGTATTCAGCTTAATTGGAACGCCTTTACCTTCGTGAAAGAACGAATCGTATAGTTAATTAGCATCTTACTAGTTTATTGATTCGTTAATCTTTTGTAATAGTTAATTACTTAGAATTAGGATACTGTATACAAACTTTAAACTAATTTGGTAAATTTTTTTTTTAAAGAAATAATTACTTCTTGTGTTTTTATCACGACACAATGCCCTTTTACTATGTCCTCGATTCAACATATTCTTTCATAATGAGTTCTAGGGTACTCGAACGAAGCATGCATATATGATACATCATAGACAATAATTGAACAAAGTATAATGGTGTTTATGTTTTCAGTTGACGAAAAAACGGGGTTAATGAGAGAATCCACTTTAAGGGAGGGCGGTAAATAAAGAATTAGCAAGAAATCTGGTGGGGTGCGCCCATCACATATCTTTGATGTTGCTTACTAACCAACTTACGTCCTCTAGATCTGTGCAGACCAGTGGGGCTCGTTATCCCTTGAAGTTATCCCTATTTTTGTGAAAAATAATCTAAAGAACAGGGAAAGTGAAAATTTGTGTTCTTTTGTTTCTATAAAAAATTTTTTAGGTTTCTCGAGGTATAAATAACGTATATGACTTTTTTCTGTCAAAAATACTACAGTTTTTCAAAAGATAACGAATCAATACAACCAGGAAAGATTGGACGGTCTCGGTATTTCCCGTTCAGATGTCCATTTTTTCATTTTTTTTTTATCCTTTAGATATTCATAAAATTCTTTAATATTTTGAGTTTACATGTTAAGGCGATAAAACAATATCCAAGACCTATTCCGTTACTTTATCGTATTAAATAATTAGTAAGAGTTTTAGAACCGCCAGAAGAGTCTTCCGCGTTAAGTGTAGTAGAAACTAACTTTTCAAATTATTTGCAGATGTATGTTCAATGGGCTGGTTTTATACATGCTCCTGTTCTATAACACTAGCCTCCTATCTACGTCTCGGTCTTTCGCTTGACGTTCAAATATAGGCAAACATTTCATACTAGGTATATTTCTTAATTTAAGTATTTATCAGTCTATTGTATCTCTTAATTTTCATTGCAGCATGCTGATAGATAGGATTTCATTACTGTTTATATTCTAAGAAGATTTGATATATATGTATTTCTTGCCAAGTGCTTGATCGTTTTTTTTCTTGTTTAAAAAAATTTAATAAGGATAAAACTATAACTAAAATTCCCTATCTAGGACTGAACTAGACTCAGTGGGTGGGGATGGTTGCGCGCGCTGCCCCTCTCCCCCCCGGACGAACACACACAAACAGAGGAGCAGATCGATAGGGCTGTGTCTCACCGGCGGGTCTGTCCTCTCAGCATCTCTGTCAACATCTCGAGGTGAGTCCTCACTATCTCTACTCTTTTATCTTAGATTAGTCTATCTCATAGCTCTTATACAATAAAGCAGTTACATTATGGTGATTTTTTATGTGTTTTATTCTGGTCCGAATCCTTCGGATGAAGGCTTGAGGCCACACAAGCTGTTTGAGTACACGCGTTGTTTATGTCAAATGTAGATAGTGTCTTGCGTTGCTCAGGTCCTCGCAAGTGTTCAACTCACCTTCGGATTTCGAACAGTTTTTCTCTGTCCAAATCATATCTCTCTGATACAAAAAAAAAATTCTGAATAAAAAAAGACATCATTCTTTGTACAAATATGTATTGCTTCATTACAATAAAATCAAAAACACTGTCCTGTTTCCAACAAAACATATTTAATTTTGATATAAATAAATAATTAAAACATATTAAAATTGTACTGTAATTGTTTTATCTTTCATTTTTATCTATTCCTATAAATATAAGTAATCTTTATCATTCACCACACGATTTATTAATTTTTCTTGTGTATTTATATTTATATTTAATATTTAATAAAGAAAAAAAATCATAAAAGAGTAGTAAGTATATTTTTAATAATATTTTTATGTGTTTTTATAATTTTCATTATATACAAAATTATGTTGCAGCTTTATAAAAATTGTTTTTATTTATTTTCCATTCAGATTTTAGACGTACTTTTAAAATATATTAACGATATGTATATTTTTATTATAATATTTTATCTGTTTTATATATTTATATTGTATTTTTTTAGAGAATGTACATATTTTTGATGTTGAGAGATATGTTAAAAATGTTCAATTATATATTATTTTTTGGTTTGTTAATTATTTTATTAATAAAATAAAATTTATATGATGAATACAAATGGAATTAGTTTTAACGTTTAATTCACAGTGGTAATTGGTTGTTGCTTAGCGAAGAATATATGGACAAATGACAGATCAATTAGTGTCACCGGCATTGATATGATCCAGATCTCTTGGTTTCAGGTTTTAACCTTTTAAGAATGTATTTTTTAAAATATAAAAAATAACTTTTAATTTAATTTTTGTCACTAAAATTTTCATTAAATAATGTTATTTAGTTATAATTACATCTTTGTTTGGCTAATTCGTGATCTTTAATATTTATTTCAGAAGCTTTGAGAACGCAGCTGTTTTCAGATCTAATGGATTGATATTAATTTGCAAACTATTACATTTATGTTACTTATTCTAGTGCATTACTAATTTGAATGATACTTTAATATATTATTTTTAAAAAACTTACATTTCTCATTAGTTATGTATTCAGTGATGTTATGTATGACATTCTTACATACTTCACAATTCCGGTTTTTTTTAATCATCTGATATCGATATTGTTGGTATGCTCCTACGGTAATCTTTTTGCGTTCACAGAGTTTTGCAGAGATCGCATCAAGTGGTAATGACTTGGTGTCAGGTCCTACCTACGATATGGTGGGTGGGGCAAAACGTCCCAAAGACTTTGTTTTTTGCAGGTCACTAACGATGTGTTGCAGACCGATTTTGTCGCGGGGCGGACCTGAACATAACCTTTAGGCGTGTTCAGCCTTCAGAAATTAATATTATATATGATATATATCATTACCGATTTTCTACACAAATTAAGAGTTACTTTGATTGGCGATTGTTCAAATGTAGCTCGGATCTCTGTCGGGCTATCGGACTTAAAAGTATTATTTATTTCCGTTTGGGTAAAAATTTACTGTTCGAAAGTAAGTCATTGAATTTTTGAACTTTGATGTACCGGTAAGTCATATTTATCGTATACGTCGCAGATATTTTTATGACCTTCCGCGTCTAGCGTTCTATCCATGATGATCATAATTTATCGATCATTAGAAAACAATTTAAAAAACTAATTCGTCTAGATTCTATAATTCATAATTATTGAATTATATAAATTAGTTTAATTAAATAATTAGTTATATAATTAAATAGATACATTATATTATCATTATTATTATATTGTATTGTATATATGGGGTATATTATGTATTTAATTAACATACTCAATGGATGAGAAAAATTCGCATTCATCTCATTATCAAATATTAGAAAAAAAAAACGCCGACTGCTACTTGCATTAGAAATAACACAAACTTAACAAAATAAATAAATTTGAAGTTTGAGTACAAGCTTTTACAAGAACGTTTCATTACTAGTTGTTTGTTTTTTTAATTCAATCAGGTTTTGTCGTGTTTCGGGTTTTTTCGTGTCCTAAACTTAAAAAAATTACAACACTCTCAGTTAGAGGCCTCGTATTCGTATCATAAATATTATACATTTATTATAATAGTAGTTTTCCCAACTACTTCGAACCTTAAGTTAGATCTTTATCCAATCACAGTCGAAATTTATATATGAATACTAAGATTAACAATGTCCAAACTTTATATAATGCAATGTGCGGCAGGAAATGAGTATTAATTGTTAATAAATATTTAGAAAAACTCAGCAAACGCAAATAAAATGTCAACGTATATACTTTTCGTTTGTCTACCGACGCCAAGCGTCAAAACTTAAAAACAATTAAGGAAATCGGAATTATATTTATTCACGCATCTTTTTAACCACTAGGGTAGTTCTTATGTCCGTTTATTGTTACGTACCTTAATAATTTTTTTATAGCTCAGTTTTAATTATTTTTACTAACATCCATTTGAGCCGACGAAGCTCTAGTCCTAATTATTATTATCTTAATCGGTCTGTGTTCTATCTTGAGGAACCATATTTTGCATACGTTGAGAACGATGGATTATGGAACATATATCCATATCGATAGTGCTGAAACAAGTGGTATAAAATATTTAAAGCATTACAATTTAAATATCGGTGTGTTTGCAACTTCTTATAGACCAATTGCAGTCTCGTTTTTTCTTGGTATAAACAAAATTTCAACTTGAACAAAAAAAACATTTTTCGTATACGAATATCTACATGATCGAAAACAAATATGACACCAGTATAGGAACTGCTTGCAGCAAAAGGATTCCGAACCTATGGGTTTGGCGGATTTCCGAAGTTGGAATTGGATGTTGTCCTTGATAAGACAGAAGATGAAGTATTTGGTTTTCCATCTCCGGACTGTTTCGACTCGACCAGAGAAGCCCGTGGATGGGAAGCGACGGTTTCCAGGCAATAACCATCTTTCAAACTCCTCATAAATCAATCATCTTGGCTTTGAAGTGCTTGGCAAAGTCTGGCCAACTTAAATAGCAGGTATCAGTTTACCTCTGCTTACTTCATTTGAGCATAGCATTTATAATTGGATATTTATGGGCTCTTAATTAACAGTTCCAAGTTTGATTCGTTGGATTTCTGCTCATTTCAACCCCCCAGATACACTCTCAATGCAGAATATTCTAACTTGCTTTATTGAAATTCCATTTTTAATTTTATATTCGATAAACGTAATAAATTTATTCGACAGGAATGCTAAATTCTAGGAGGAGCCTGGAGCTCTATTGCATAAATTCGTATTAAAAAAAAAAAAAAATGTACAGATAACATTATCTGTTTCCGACTGAACACGATTCCTGCTGCTGATACTGCGTTCCAAACGCATTCCACAAAATACGCATTACATTGATTTGAATTTCATCGTTTATTATTTTTAATATTTATTTATTGTAGGCTTCTATTGGTTGTTTTATGTCTTTATAATTTATATAAATTATAAACTATAATAATATATAATTATAAAGATATATATATTAAAACAAAAATATCTTTAGATTCTTATCTCCCAACTCCGACTCAATTTCTCTGACGTTTCGGCCCACAGGCCATTAACAAAGAAACACCTTACAGTTGATTTATCCAAGTTGTTAAAATTTATTCTTCCTATTGCAGGCTAAACTGTCCAAGTCAATTATTGTTTTTACTAATTTAATATATAAAGAAATTAGTCCTTTATCATTTTAGTCATTATTTTTTTAGGTTTTACTGTGAAATGAGATTCAAGGTAACAGTTTTCAAGAATGTCTTTAAAAAAAATAAAAGAAACATTTTTGATATTGTTATCAATAGTAAGATAAATCATAATATAAACGATTCTTTGGTAAAAAAAAAAAATATTGACACAACATTATAATTATTTATAATATAGTCAGTCTCTTTTATTATTTGAATAGGCATTTTAATTGATTTTTTGAAACATTTTTTCGTGTATAAATATTTTAAAGAAAAAAATAATCATTCAAATATTGAAAACAAATTAAAATTTGGTTTTTATTCTAAGAATATATATATAAAAAAAAAAAATATTTTTTGTTAGTTTATCAGTGGCATTACTTTTAAATTCATTCAAAATCGATTATCACATTCTAGCAAGAAGCAAGGCTAAGATGTTTTGTACTCGACAAGGAAACAATGTGTCTAATATCGTACCGATATTTTTTATTTTAAATATTTCTGAAATAGAAGGATTCTATTGTATTCTTCTATCTTATATTCGAGTGATGATCCTGAATTTAGATAATTTTGTTAGTTCCATTCGATTGAGTGGATGAGATAGTGAAAAAATGTCTATTTAAAAAATAAAATTTGAACATATTTCTAGTTCTTATAACATAGTATTTCTAAAATATCCAAAAAAATGGTCAATTTTTTTTTTTTTTTTTTGGGGGGGTTGGAAAGTTTTATAGATTGTTCAAATTTCATTTTTTAAATTTCTATTACGTACTGTTATTGGTTACAAAAAAAATCAACATCTTAAACAGGAAAAAAACACTTTACAGCACCTTGAACCACATGATTTTTTTTTAAACATGGTTGGGTTATGTCGCAAGTGTCTGGAACCACCATGATTTCTTCTGTTCGAAGGTTGATGGAGTTTTTCGGTCATATTTACTCATATATTTTTGGATGTAACTGTCTTACTAAATTAGTGAGTCTACTCAAAAATTTGAACCTCGAAAATTGTACCCAATGAGTGGAATTTGAATGTACATATACACTCTGCGTTTTTATACCAACACTATCTAATCGTAGATGTTCATGATGGAGTTTAGTTTTGTTGGTCAAAAACTGTGTTTGTTTGCTTATTAACTTTTACATGCAATAACTATCGTGTCCGCTTCGTCCTTTGCGTGTTTTTTTTCTGATGCCTAATCTATGTTCAATAAGTTTTTTAAATATCTTTGTGAAAGATGTAAAACAAAGTTTTTTTTCATATATTTTCAGTAAATTTTACACACGATAATTAATTGTTACTTTTTCACTTTTATAGTGTATCATTTACTAGTATGTACTCAAACAAAAAAAGATTCAATATGTTGAAAATTTGATTTTAAATTTTTTTTTATTTTGAAAAATTAGAATTGTTCCCAAAGCTGACAATATTTACTTTTGTTAGATTTGTGTAAAAAGTAATAATTGATTTATTTAATAAATATTACCTTGTCTCAACAAATTTTGAAATAATATAATTAAAGTAATAAAGGATGTTATTTGTTCTTCCATTACCTGATATAATCATTGTTCCTATTATGATTTCTATTTATTTCCATTTCTTATATCTTTACAATATTACTGATCCGTGTGGGATATCCTTTTCCGACAGCTTGTGAAGTTCATAAGATTAATGGTCATAGATTGAATGATACGATGGAAAAGCGTTTCAAAACAAATCCCCTCGGAAATAACTGTCAACATCATCTGTCGGGTTTATTGCCACTCTAGGTTGAATTTTTCTCTCATCAATGCTTCCAACATTTCTCCAAAACTACCGACATCTGCCGTGTTTGATCAATGGTGCATCAGCCGAGTGAGTTAATCCATACCCATCAATCTTTTCTCTTTTTTTTTTTTTTATCCAAATGGACAAAATAATCTCTGTCATTATCTCGGTGTTATAATAAATACTTAATCGTGTTTATATAAATAATTGTTATAGAGGTATTTAAACTTATTTTGATAGTTAGTAATTGTTGTGATTGTTGGTGAGAAAATATTGTAGCGACTGTAACAATAACTATTCCAAATATGAAATATCCTTAAAAAAAAATCGCTAATAATAAATAAATAATATAATAAATTAATACTGAAGTTTCCAATAAGATATAATATATTTGAATCATGGGGTTGAAAATATTTTAAATTAAATATCTTAAATTTAAGAAAGAAAAATTATTAAAAATTAAAAATTAAGAACGAATGAAACGAAAAGAAAAATTAATAAATAAGATTTTTACTTATTTATGTTCTTTACTAACTGTAACGCCAACCATATCCAGATATACGATCCACGGTCAACTATTAACATATCATTAAAATTAATTTCAGTAAAATAAATCATTTTGAACAATAATGAAAATAAATTATTATACCTATGTAAAATATTTACATTCTGCACAAGGTACTCCCTATCCCGGCATCCTATTAAATTTAAAAATAAATTATTTTGGGAATATATGGTTTATTGAATATTGGAAATTTTTAATAGGACAGGGGTGGCCTACAAGTCGATCGCAGTAAATCTGTCTTCATCTGAAGCTACTTTGAATTAATAAATATTGTTAATAATTATCCATGATCTTTTAATTCCGCCCTAAATGAGTTTTTTTGGTCCTTTAAATAATTATTGTTGTTTTTAGGTAGATAAGCCGTATATCTATATTTCAGTACGAGTTGTATTCAGCGAGCTATTCATAGATTAGCAAAAAGTAACTCATATTATTCTTTCATGATAAATTTGACTAGCCCCTCAAAAAAAAACAAAAAAAAAAACGCGAAAGTGAAATATTTAAATCAAATTATTAGTCTTACTGTGCATTTTTACAACAGCTTTTTCCTATTTACGAACAAATAGTACTACTTATACATTGAAGTTGATAAAAAAATTAAAGTGCATTTTAAGTTAGTAAAAATATATCTTCAACAAGCGACGTAAAGTCGAAATAGTTGGTACCGTACGGCATGCTATTATCAAAAGTTGGGTCTGGAAATTTATTTTCTTGACGAGCTTATATCTCGAAAACTTGATAAGTAATTTAAAAAATTAAAAAATAGTTTTGAACATATATTTTACTTATCTACCCATACCTCACTGGAATGCACGTTATACTGAAATACAGTGTATAAACATAGTATGCATTTTACACCCCTTCCTCCTTAGACTATGTAAGTCGATCGATACACCCTTTTAACATAAGCAGATCTTCTATACTGAAAAGTTGGCCACACCTGGTGTACGAGATCAAGGAATTTTATTTAAGCCTGGAAAAAATCAGGAAATCCATCTGCCTGACTCTTTTTGACATCCAGTATACATACTGGATGTCAAAAAGAGTACACTAGTGTAGAGAGTGGTTTAGTACACTAAACGGGGAATAAATCGAAAAAGCGAGTAGCTATTTAGAAACCCAGAGCGGGGGCTGACCAAAATAAAAGTAAATAGGATATTGTAAAGAGGAAAACTGGGCCCTTGAATTGTGCACCTGTGCCGTCCACCTTATGCATATATCCATAGTGAGCAGGGGATTTGCAAGCGAAGCGGGGTCACCTTTCTCCCACCCAATCATCTTCTTCAAAAGGAACTTAGGAGTTCTATAATTTGCAATAGATGGTAGTTCATGGCATTACCTAATTTTCAGAAGTGCTTTGCTAAATCATTAGATTGAATGACTGAAATAACAATGGTTTACAAAATAAAACTTGATTAAAAATTAATTAAAAATCACTATGTATTACTAATATATTATGCTGAAACCTGGCATGAACTCCATTTTTTTAATTACAGATTTTTCGCAAACAATGATTTCTAATAATAATGCAGTTTTGATTTAAAGTATTTCAAGAGTACTCAACTGATCAAGTTCAAAGTTTGATCGTAACAGGACTTTATAATATAGAAAGTACCACAAAACAGTATCTACTACGCCAATATGACTTTTAAGCATAAGACAATGTATTAATAATTTTAAAAATATATTGGAGTGATTTTTTATTCCCCTAGGAAACTAATATCTTATTATTGATATCACAATCAGAAAAATCATATTTCCAACGGTATTAAAACATTTAAATTTGGTGAAAGTATACGGGAGTAATAAAGGTTTCATGTTCATGAAACACCTACTTTATCATTTGATACAAATAGTAATCCGGCTTTTGAGGATAAGCTAAGAAGAGGTTGGATACCTACACATTTGTGGAGAATTTGAATAAAATCTGAGATGGCTAGTTACAAGCTGAGGGAACCAATGACATAGGGTAATATCAAAACTATTTTTTCTTTCAAACAAATGAAAATTTTTTAATATTTTGTTGGAAATTTGTTATCTAAATTCCGACTTTTCAGTTTTTGGATAGAGGTTACACTCAAGCAATTTCGAAATTGAAAAATACCAAGCATTTTCCTCCTTCAACCTCGCTTTTATTTCCTCATCAATTTCGTTTTGTCTATCTTAGAACCTAAATACTTGAATTCTAGTGCCTAAAAGTTTTAGGAAATAAAGTATTACGCAAAATATTCGGACCGAAAAAGAAGGCTACATAACGCTTTTAATATAATTTAGTAACGTTAAATGTTAATAAACTGTTAACCGACGGGTAAACGTCCGAGGGGTAGACCGAAACATAGATGGGAAGATTGCGTGTATTTAGAGGACAATATAGCCATTGAACCTTCGGGTTCGCTAAGCGTTTATCATGATCTGCTAGAAATTTTTATACAAAGGTTTTTTGGTATACTTTATCCAAACAGGCAGGTATTTTTTATTTAAAATTTTTGGAAACCTAATTTATTAATATTAGTTTCAATTTTGATTTTAATTTCATTTAGTATACTTTTTTTTAGTTATAATTGAAACGCCATTTTTGATCAAAGGTCTACAATCATGAAAATTGATTTTGTTTTATTATGAGACATATTATCATTACATTGAGAATGGGATATGGTACAAATACAAAAGTTTGTTAAATATGTTTATATAATAATCAAATAAAAGTAATTCCTTCCAATTTTGAATTGAGTCAGGCGAGAAAATATAAAATGTTATAAATTTTATTTATTACAAAATAACGCTTCTACACAACGGTTTATTACTCTGATGAATTACTTACTATTTTAGTAAGTAAAAAGGTTGTTTTGAATCATTAGAGCTAACCCTAACCAAAACATTAAAGATTATTTGGATTATTTTTTCTGTTTTAAATTCTACGTATTTTGTGACAAAATTTCAATACTGCTGTATACAGTATATATTTATTTAAGTTTTTATTATAGTTATTCTAAAAAAAAGTGATTTACGAGGTATCTCAGCGTAAGCAGTATTCTAGAATTTGTACGGGTATAAAATATTTTATCAACTGGATTTTTAATTCAAATAATGTTTGGTGAAGTATTAAATGTAACGCCTATCACATGAGCTTTTTATTGTAATATTTTCTTTTGAAGTCGTAGAACCCAATGTTTTCATTGAAAGTATCATTCAGGTCTCATTTTCACTTTTTTGAGGCAATAATGCCTACCTCATATTTCATTATTTTTTCTTTTCTTTTCTTTTCTTTTTTTTTTTTTTTAGAAAGAATTTCTGCAATAATTCAGTTTAAAATTAATCTCTACCCTTTTGAGTAATAAATTGCCTTGCTCGGCTGGCAGTGGTCTACTAGAAGGGGGAGGTGCAGGGCAATAAATTATATTTTATTGAACTCAACTGATATTATTGCCTTCGTGTGGGTAAATAATTTGTACTTGGTAAGATAAATTCTAGGGGATGTATTACGTGTTATTGTGGTTTCTTTCACTGAACAAATCAGGAAATAAACGAAACTGGGATTTTCATTGGTATTTGAAATAATTTTAATTTTTGCCATTACGTTTCTTTAATGTACTTGTTTTCAAAATACTAAAATAAATGCTTAGCTCATCATGAGGACGTGATGTTCCGACGTGCTAAGTACTAGTTGCTCATCATTCTTTTTCGTATTCATGAGTTGGGAATGTGAAATTATATCTATATAATTTATTAAGAGGATGTTTGAGACAAAATTATTTATAGTTCATCCATCCATTAACTGATTTAAAGAGCATAGCTTTTTATCCGCTTAGTGGGTTACCGATGATTTAGGAGGGAAAACAGCTATCTCGATCAGTGAATTAAAACAACACAGGAAGTTTTTCTTATGAATTTCGTCACCGCTGGTTGAACCGAGAAAAAAACTGTTTACTCATTGTTTTAATTGAATTGGTTAGAACAGAGATTTCGCCAATTCTTAATCTTAACTATATAAATTATATGGTTAATAATGTCAACCTATTTTTTTTTCTTTTTTTTTTTATCATTCATTTTTTTTTTATCATTGAAAATACACGCGCCACCGGACAATATGCATATTCTTATATTATTTTTAAATTATCGTTGGATATATTTTGTTACTGGTATCTCGATAAATATTTTGCAAGCATATCCCCTATACCACAGAGCTCCGATAGGAGACTGATGATTTTCCAATACCTTGGATCCATTGTTTACTATAGGAAAAATGTCAGACATATGATAAAGATGGAAGGAAACCATAGAGCTTCACCATCATATATTTTGTCTATGATCGCTTATTGAAGCTATTCAGACAAAACTTATTCTATCCTTTTACAGTTCAATGAGCAAAAGTATATAAAATATATGTATTTTTTATTGTATAGGTTTTGTTTTATTCATATTAACGTTTATTCGTATTTATTTAATGGCGTATAACTTCACTGATTCAGTTTTTTTTCTATTCGATGTCTTATTTGTGATATTAAATTTTTTTACTTTAGAAATTGAAATACTGCTTTAGTATCGCCTCTGAGGTTTGTTGATATATTTGTGTTTTATCCAAAACTATTGAGTGGTGATTTGAAGTAAGGACATTACTAAAAGATATGGTTAATTGTCATATTGTTATTACAATACTGGCAATTTGTGTAATATGAAATGTTTGTAATACTAGAAATTTATATCTTTATATCTGTTGAAAAATTATATTATTCAAAAACAGTTGAAAGATTAAGAAAAATATGTTTTTTCCAATTTTATTATTTCAAGAAATGTTAAACCCTTATTACATTTTTAACCTGTATTTTATTGAACGTTTGATGTGTTTTTAGCTCGTTTTCAACATCTAAAATTATAACTAATTAAAATTATACATTTAAAATTACCTTAACATATATTATACATTGAAAAAATTATATAAGTATAGAAAATAATATAATTTAATTGTTTTCTATATAAAAAAAAATGTGTTAGCACTTGGTTTATTTTTTTTTTATCCTTACCTACCCACATAATCAATAGACACTTTGACCCGTTATTTATAAGAAAACGTATATATGTTAACAATTGTTACAAAAAGCTGTAATAATGATCTGTCTATGAATTGGCTTGTGATTGGTTTTAAGTATTTTCAATTCGCATTTTGCTGACATTTCCTTGATACAATTAACCTTGGTAAAGCATATTGACTAGATAATCGAGGTGCATCCACCCAAAATAGACTGTGAAGGTAAACATAACACTTGGTGCCTGCTGCGTTTCGACCTTCTGTTTAATGTTCCAGTAGGTTCCAAAAATAGTTCTGCTTCTAGAGGTATTCCAGAATTAGTACTTCTATCTTTATATCCGAAAGATAAGGGCCATATTTCTTCTAGAGTGCAAAACACCTGTTAGTAATTTATATATATGAACCCCTACAACTCATGAAGGATTCAGTACTTTGTTAGGAAATATTGTTTTTTGAACGGCGGTTGTACAAGGAGGAAATATGTTCAAGATCACGCGTAACCGCTTGGAATTTCGCCAATGGTTGGGTTCCCCTTTATTGAGGCTGAGTGTGCAAGAAAAGGGCTCGCGTACCCACTGACTGGTTAAATGACGGCTACAGTAACCGAATAGTTCTGTTGATAATATAAATGATTAGTAATGTTTTTTAGTATGACTTACTATATGTATACTATTTACTATAGCATAATTTTTTTTTTCGGTTGGTTCTACAGACTTCCTGGGCTCCTACTTTTCACTTTCGTATCTTTGTCGATTCTGTCTATCCATCTGTTTTTTGGCCTCCCACGTGGTCTTTTGCCTACTACATTGGCATTCATTGCTGTGTAGAGGCGTCCTGATGGATTGTTTTGCGTCCCGCCCATCTTAACCCCCTTGCCTTCATATCATAAGATATTGACTGACCAGTCGTTGCAAGCAGTTCACTTTTAGTTTTTCTCCTCCACGATTTAAGGCTATGATACAAGATCACTCCTGTAATGCATAAAGTATTATATATCATAATTATAAATATTATGTTATGTTAATTAGTAACAACTCCATGCAAGAAAGAGGCAGTCATCCCTAGGTAACCTCCAGAGGCGGGAAAAAATGGACCACTAGACCTACTTGCCAGATTAGTTATCCACACCGTGCCATCGATATGTAATTTTCAAAAGTTGTCTTAATTAGTTAATATATTTCAACTGCTTATGTTTTAGAAACTCAATCTTGTATTGAATAGATAATTGGAAATATTGAGCATACATATATGGCTGTAGTTATTTTTTTTTGTTTATGTATTAACCTTCTCCTCATAGCTTGTCAACTTTTAATAATGTTGGAGGCAAAAAAAAACAAAGTGATTTTATTATTTTCACCAAAGTTCATATTATCCATAGTAACGTAGATTTATCGTAGATCGTTAGTGTTAAGCCAAAACAACGTATTTTTAAATTCTGCTATGTTAAATCTTTTGCATTTAAATTTGTTTTTCTACTCTCTTTTTTTCTTTATCTTCCTATTTTGCTTATCCACATTCCTGGCCTTAGTTATCCGCTTCATTTGGTTAAGGAATTTTCTTCGTTTACCTCCAATCCTCTATACATACTGCGGGCATTTAAAACCAGGACGTCCGCGATGTCTCCTCCCTTTAGGGAGAGCCTCCAATATCTTTTTTATGGGATCCATGTCCTCATTCATGCGGCAGGCATGCCCACATTACTTGAGCTGTAGTCTTTCCAGAGTGGCTTTGAGTTCAGGAACTTCCTGCTGCTCCGTTATACACTCTTTTCTAATGTGATATTTCCTAGTTTTTCTTACAGATCTAGGTAGAAACTTCATTTGTACTGGAGTTGTGCGACTGGTATGTTTGTCCAACATGGTCCATCTTAGAAAAGACCTAACTAAAAGTATGACGCCACTAAATTATAGTAAACATGATCAATTGGTGCATATTGAAATTTGAAATTAGATTTAATATTGATCTGTCACTCCTAATTTCATTACGATGCTTTCAGATACGCTACTTGTAATTTTACCGAGAATATAACACATAACTTTAAATATGACGTTTTAAATACTTCAGCATAAGATAGTTTAATAATTTATAGCTAATTGACATCTATTTACTTACTAAAATTTGTAAATATTTTCTAAACAATAATAGCATTTTGATCGAATTAAATCATTGTCTTGCTTAATAATATTTTCTCATTGATAAATGTCATTCATAGAAATCAAATGTTCATGCGTTACAGTAAATTTTCATTTTAGAAATTTAAGTTTATTTATTTATTTTACTAACCTAACAGTTTGTGTGTTTACAGTTCTTTTTCTATCCTATAAAGTGTGATTTACTTGTGAACAATAAAACCATCGTAACAGTATGATAAAAATGTTCTTTATTTATTTGGTCTACCTGACACTTACTCCTCTGTTAAATTTTCTTGAAGATGCTGAACGATCATACTAATTTTAATCCTAATAATTTTTAATCTTACTTTAATTTACTTCGAGAAGTGCTTTAATGAACAACGATTGGATGACACTTGATCCAGAGAGATGACTTTGAGGACAGTTATATAAACTCCTCTTCGATATCTGCCCTTCGCAAATTATTGGAAGGGAAGAGAAGGGAGCTGTGGCAATTATATCCTTGGAGGCAGGAGGACAAGTTTGCTCACCCTAAATCGTCCGAGTCCGAATAACTGGAAAAGTCCATTAGGGAAGGGAAGAAAGATTTTCAGCTCCTTAATCGGACCGACCAACTGACTCCTGAGAAATAATCCAGTCGGAATTTAACAGATTCAGATCTGCGATGGTCCTCTTCTGGAGGTTCTTGAGAGAATGGTGGAAACTTTAGAGGAGCCAATATCCTGCTTTATCGCCCAACTGCCGGTAAAAGGTTCCAGGCTGGAGAAGCTCTGTGGCAGTTTGGGATGATGGCTTACTTTATTATTGCAGTAATAAAATGAATCGTAAACATTGTAAATAATACTACTTTCTTCGCATATTGATCTAGAAGTTTTCTTTTCGCTCTTTCAAGGGTCTAAATTCATTTTTTTGTTTGTTTTATTTTTAAATATTTGAAGAGGTGTATTGATTGTTTGTGTTTTATCCTGATCTTAAATCCATTGGAAGAGACCTATAATTTAAAAGCAATTTGCATTTCTATACTATTCACGTTCGCTAAGGAATCGTTTACTATTATTTGCAAACTCTGAATTGGAATTCATTGGTACGATTCCAAACTATGATGTGGAACGTGGAAATGCGATCAAGGTAGCAGAGAACAAAAAAAATTATTTGTGTAAGCTCCGAATGAAACATCCGCATTGCGACGCACGGGTTTTATCCGTTTGGAGTATACCTTCTATTTTCAGGCGCGGGTCATTTCTGTGGTTTAATTTTCTTCTGCTAATGCTTCCGACTCAAATCTCGTTACCGAATGTTTGAGATGAAAGAACACTAATTAAAAAATCTACAGAGTAAAAATAACCAGCATAAATATGTTGTAAATAATATAGTGCAGTTGTAAATTTATATTTATTAA
>NW_027105190.1:1253984-1278587 GCF_000696795.3 Halyomorpha halys | reverse complement strand
ATATATATATTTAGGATTACTTTTTAACATAAGTTTTTGAATAATGTTTTCGAGTAAACTAGCGGAATTTAAATTATAAAGCAGGATCTGTTACTGTAGGTTATTGAACTTTTATCTTTAACCCTGAAATTTTCCCTGCTTGACCTGAGATATAGTGTAGAATTATTGTTTGTAGATTTAAAGATTATCTTTGAATTAAATTCTATCAGTTTGTAGCGTACTATTTAATTTGGAAAAATTTATTTTAAATTTAATTCAGTTCTAATGTTATAGAAAATATATTTGAAAACGTTACATTTATAATGATTCTGGTTTTTGACGTAGTTCCGAATCGATTTTATAAGGTAAAAACGTATTTTTTAACTCCCACCAGTTCTTCAGCGATGACTTGATACGGCTTAATCCCCCGGAAGAAGTAACGGCATGGTGGAATGAAGTCTCTTGACTTGGAAGTGGACGTGGGGACTTTTTTCTTCCCGGTCGCTGATCTCTAGTGCCTTTAGGGAGGGGGGTTTTCTCCTGACCCTAACCAAGATAAAACCGACCATGTTAGGAACGGTTTTCTGAATTGACTTTGGTGGAAGTAGCCATACCATTACGATTTCGGATATAGGACTATCTAAAGTCTAAGACAAAGGTTCTAAATATTCACTTCAGGATGTTACAGATAAGCCGGTCAGTTTCTTCGCTTATTGCGGTATCTATTGACGTTAAAAAAAAAAAAAAGATTTGGGCAGAATGAGTCTATTAATCGTTCAACGAGTTTAATCTTCAATTTTAGTTATTGATAGTTTAGTTGTAGAAAGGAATTTAGTTATAGTTTAGTTATTGATAGTTTTTTATAATTTGAGTCTTAGATTTTAATCTTTTATCTTTTAATTTAATTTTATTATTGAGTCTATTAATCGTTGAAATGAAGGGTCAGGGGTGCAGTACTTTGTATAGAAGCAGAGATACTAGACCAACGGTTGTACAAGAAGGTAATTTGGTTCGAATCACACTCGACCAATTTTTCCCCAATTAAGGGTACCTTTATATTTGTTTCCCACTTTATGAGGCTGGATGGACCTGGGAGGGGTCTCGGAACCACAGGGTTGATTCATGGCTACGGTGACAGAATAAATAATTATCTGTCACAGCCAGATTCGGACACGAGTCCTTAGAATTGGTAGCACAGCGCCCTACTACTTAGCCACCTCGCTCTCATTATTTTTATATTATATATTAAAAGAATTGGGAAATGGACTTCCCTGATTTTGGAATTTTAGAATTCTATTTACAGTTAATAACTATTCAGAACGATTCTGATGGTTATAATTATCAATGAAAGTTTTTGGGACAACTAGTAGAACGCGGAATAATTAGTTCACTTTTACAATGAAATATTATTTTTTAAACTAAAAATGTAATTTTTAGGCATACGTTTTTCCTTCTTTTTAAATGATATTTTTAATCTTTATTAAATTGCAATAAAACTCTTTTTTAACACTAATTTCTGCATAAATACAACTACAATTTCATTTACTATTCCAATGTTGTAATACCACTATTTCGACATAAATTTTAGTGTTTTTTTTTTATAAATTAGTTAAAAGTTTAATGGAATTTAATGCTTATTGAAATTAAGTTAAAGGTATCATCTCCGTATAAGTTTATATTGTGTTTATTTTGAATAAATGAAAAATTTAAATAAATGTTTCTAAACACAAGAACATTTTCATTTCTCACCTTTTATTTATTGAATCTTTATCTACTGAAATCTTAAGCACAATGAATTATAATTTTTAAAAAAATAATAATGATTTTCGTTATATTTAGGTTAAATAGAAATAAAAAATATTTAAATAAATTAGAAATTAAAATAAGATTAATATCTGTTTTAGTAACCGTACACAGATCCCTCGTTATTTTGTAAACTACAGGGACTGTCCTACGTACTTAACTTTTTAATTGTGTTGAGTTAAAAAAAGTACAAGGGGCTACTGGGATGCAAAATCCTGGCTGACTAACAAGCGCGGAAACCGCAAACACAATAAATATTCCAGCTCGAGGGTCGCGAGGACCGATACATCTCTACAATTGCCTTCATCCATCTCGTCGCTCTGGTCCTACCTTGCTATTCGTTATCAGTTTTGCCTTCACTAACTTTATCTTACCTCTCATTATGTTCCAGTTATCTCTTGCCTGGTCGGATAATGGTGGTTTTCATGGCAAATGGTAATGCTATTGTTGCTGAACCGTGCTAAAGGTCTGATGGTTTCGATTTAAAAAATATTTTCTCCTGTTATGAAAAATTATCATTACTGGAGAACTGATTCGATCAAGTGAAACTTCTTTGTGATATGTAATGTTCATATTTGCGTGGTCTTGTATTCTTTGAAATATAATTTAAATGTTTAAATTAAAAGAAAAGTTGGAACTCAACGGATAACACATTCGTTTTTTATGTGATAAAAATTCAAAATTTATTTATAGCAATCTGTATATTTTCACATAAATCTGTAGTAAAAACATGAAAATATTTTATAAAAAAATCAAATGTGAAGAAAATCATCTTAAAACAACCTTAAAATGGAGTTATTTTAGGCATCTCGCATAAATTCGTATGAATAATTGAGGTAATTAATAAGATTAGAAATACAAAATAAAGCAGTCAAAGTGGTGGAGATGTCGTTTTTGGAACTGAAAACTGATTTTAAGTTGAAAGAAATCAGAAATCAACTAAAAAAACGATATAGGAGCACATAATTATATTGAAATAGTTACCTATAATATCATTGCGTGTTTATTTTAGTCTTCGTGAAAAATAATTGAGAAATTATTGTGTTGTAATTTTAATCTATGAATTGTTTTTTCCTTATTAAAAAAAAAATCGTTGGGAACTGAAAAGTTCCATAAGCCTTTACTTTAGATAAAAAGTCCACAAAAAATATGGACCAAAATATATTTAAAAAACGTGAAATATAGAAATTGGTTTATGATTATTAACAATATTACGAAATGTGTCTAAGTAGTATAAACGTATAATAATAAGTTATAAACAAAAACATGTAAGGATGTAGAAGTTCACGGAATTTTAAAGGTTTTTTTAAAAATATCTTTATTGAAATTTACAACTGTATATTATATAATACATACATTAGATTTGATCTTAGTTAATTAGTTAGTTAAAATGGAGTGTTACAGGTGTGTAAAGAAACTACCCATTGGTAGCACTCTAATGACATTTTACATTAGCAGGTCTCGTGCCAATTTTCTTCTCAGGCGCCTCGGAGGATTGTCAGTAATGGAAGAGGATGCAAGGTTAGAAACTACCCCTAGTTTTGTGCGGTTAGGGAGTTTATAATGGAAGGAGTGATATCTGGTTCGGGCTAGATCTGTTACATAGGGAACATTAAGGTTTTTATGTATGATTTTATTTGTGACAAAGTAAGGAGCATTGAGGATTTTGGATTGTAAGGATTGGATATGAGAGGAATTCGAAGGTTTAGTGGAGCCCTAAAGCTCAACTCCATATGTCCAGATTGGACTTATTACAGTCATGTAGATCAGTCTGTTGTAATGAGTTGACAGTATAAGTTTAGACTGTTTGTCTAGTAGTGCTGTAATAGTCGAAATCGACGTGCAGTTTCCTGTCTTTTCAGTCTCGTCTGAGGATTCCAGGTTAATCGTTTGTCCAGATGTCGTCCAAGGTAGCGGATCTGTTCGACAGGGGTAAGAGTAACATTATTAAACGAAACTGTAGTGCAGTCCGTAGGTTTACGACGATGGGTAAAGGTGATTTGATGGGATTTGTTGGAATTTATCTTAATCCTCCAATTACGACACCATTCTTCGAGGACTGTGATATGGGATTCAATTAATGGGTTATTATTAATTGCAAGTACACATATGTTATCGGCATACGTGGTGAAGATGGTGTTAGGATTGGTTGGAATGTCTGCTGTATAGACTACACCGTCTATATATTTTAGAGGTGGAAATGCTACTGCAGATTTAGCTTACAATATAAATAACTATATAAACTTCTGAATTTTCAAATCAATTACTGCTTGTTCTTTCTCGATCTTTATGGTTACTAATAAAAATAACTAACTAGTTAACTAGTTTTATATAAATAAAAAGAAACTTAAATAATAAAATTAATAACATATCCCTGGTTCGTTGGAGTCATATCCCTTTTTACCACACCAGTAAATCAGAAAATATGTGCGCCTGCTAAAGAAAAAAAACAGTTGTATTATTCACATTACAAATGACAGGTGGGAGAACAAAAAAAGGAATTTACATGTTCCCTACCGTGTAATAAATCACAGATGTAGAAGAGGGGCTGGAGGAATGAAATAGCGGCTTAATTTACTCAAGGCTGGAAGTAATGTTTGCTAGTAAACATAATTTATGTTTTATGTATGTACAAAGTATTCTAGTTAACTCATAATTCATCAACGGTCCGATCTCTTCCCTGCAATTCCTGCCCCAACCGTCTCTGAGTAATGTTCTAAATTAAAAATTTTTGTTGCTTTCATAAATCAACAGTAAAGTTCAACAATTTTTTCATTTAAGGTCGTTGAAGAAAATATTGTACACATTTGACCTTTTTTTTTGTTTACTATGTAAATTAAATTTCTGTAGCAATAACGATTCTCGTATTATCCACTTAGAGTTGTCTAATACTCTGAGAAACTGAAAGTTTCCTAAAGTATTGAAGAATTTCGAAGTATGTTTTATGTCTATGTCTATTATATTTTATTTAGCATTATGTAGTTACGGATAACATTTTAATATAATGAAGCTTCATTGGTTGATTGAACAAATCTTAGAAAAGTTTCTCAGTGCTGAACCGACGCCTAAGATCAGAGTTGTTACCAAAACGTTGATAGGAGGATTTTGTAGATTTCGTGATTTATAGAGTTATAGAGGTTTGATCGTTAGTTATGTCTTTATCAAAGCTGTTGTTTCGTATAGTATGTATGACTATTATTATGATCTAGGAAATATAATCAGGTAAAAGAAAAAATATGGGTTCGATCACACTTAAAAGATTCACACTATATTTCTGGTAGCATTGGTAGCGGTAGCACCTAGTTCACAATTAATGCATTGCATATGCGCAACGGTGCTTCGTTCGATATTAAATTTCCAGTCCTTGGACTCTGGAACTGTTTTGAAATGGTCCTGTACATATTTCCGACAGTTTGCTTATTGCTAATGCGTACTCCACGAGCCTACCAGTTTTCTACCTGTCAAACCGTTCGTCGGAACAAACCAATATACAATATAGTGTGATAGAAATTCATAGGGAATTTATTGGTGGGCTCCAATCTTTTATCTGAACTATAATTTACTCTTTTATAGGAAAGACATAGTACAGGCAATGACTTTGAGATGTTTGTTTTAATGCATAAAAATTGGAGCAAAATAAAATTAATTATTTATGTTTAAATAAAATAAAATTGTTTACTGTATTTTAATTACTTTAAAAAAAAAAAAAGTTTACTTAAATGCTAGATATTATATGAGACATAGATGTGGACATAGCCTTAGATGATTTCACATAGAATGATCATTTTCTTTAAAAGGTGGTGGTAGCAAATCAAAAAATCAAGTTTAATAATCCCCCAAAATTAAGAAAATAATTATTTTTCACAGCTTTGATCAAAATTGTAGGGCGCCCCAAAAGAAATTATGATTTTTTAACTCATACAAGTTACTGTGGCTACTATAACCGCCCACCCATCCCCTGCTACTAACATTAGGGATATGTAATTCAGAAACCAATCGTTCATAGTGTTTACATATTAGCTAGCTTGCTAAACATGAAACATTTATGTCACTAATTCATCTTCTTCATTTTAGTCGAGGATGCGAAACTCTTCCTTAAAGTAATTATGATGATTATAATTGCTGTATCGACTAAATATGTTGAAAACAGTGACCCGAGGGTAGATGGATTGACGGGTCTCAAGTTATCGGACTAAGCTAACTTTCTGAAACTCATCAGTTTAGGAGCCCGTCGTCCATCATCCGTGTCGGCTTCATTCCATTGACCTTTTTAATTTCGGCTTAATCCAATTTCTTCCCCAGTTACCATTTTCGCAAAAGCATTAAACCAATTTTATAGTCTCCAATTTAATCTCATCAGCCATGAAAAAGATTTATGTTTTCCCATTAGGAATTATACTGCGTTTGGGATTTTCTCCATCCGAATTAGGATTTTCTAAATCCATAATTTAACTTGATAGGTTCATACTTCAATTATGGCATTCACACTCAGGATATTTAAGCTTTTGCAGTTGTTTCTAGGATACATTTCATAAAATAATTAATGTATTTGCACAATAACGCTTTTCTGATTTGAAATACAGGATATATAGGCATTTTACGAATATAAAAGTTCATCTAATTTAATTATTAAAAATGATTTCGGATTTAAGATATGAAGCTTTCAAAAGCTTTCTTAGAGGTTTAAGACAATTTAGGTGTGAAATGACTTTAATATTTAGAACCATCATTTTGAATATTTGAAAAACCGATGTATTTTTTTTTACTTATTCTCATTTTTTTTTTATTGCAATACTAAATTGTTTCTTTTCCCAAGTTTTCTAATTGGAAATTATTTTATCTATTTCTTTTTTATAGTGTAGATTAAGTTTATTTTATACTTTTTTCTTTAAACGATCCAATCTTCTAAGTTATACCTAGTGCCTGTGAATTAAAAAAATAATAATTTGTTTCGATTAATATAAAAGCTAATAGGGTTCCAATGGCGAGGACATGTGGATTTAAAACATTTGAAAATGTACTGGTTTTTAGAATGGAACTACTCATACAGCCATCTTCTCGTTTCTGGAAACAATAAGTTTTTATTTGTTGAGGTTTTTTTGTTTTTTAATTTTTTAATTTTTAATTTGAATGTTGCTTGTTTTTATTATTGAGATATAGAACGCACAGTAAATTACAAAATAGTTTCTAAATTATTTTAAAAAATCAAAAACTTTAAATCCCTTATTTCTTTTAAATTTTAAAAATAAAACCTTTTAACTACTTACTAATTAATACTAACCTTTACTGCTTACTCTTAAAAGTTCATTAAATGAAGACAATTTTTTTTTCTTAATCTTGATGACCTAAACAAAAAATTTTGTTTTTATATTCTACTCTTTGTTTTTCAATCGATTATTTAATATTTAAAAACAAAATTAAATTATGCCTGTTATCAAAGAACAGCCTAATTCATAACTATAATTTATGCCAATTTTTAATTTATATTATTTACAATTGAGGAATTTTCTATCAAAGTTAATTTATCTACTTCTTTTTTTTTTAAATTAAAGTTATGGAATGAAAACTTATTCATTTTTTAGAACTTCTTAATATTATCAAAATCTTATAGGTGTTAAAAATCAAGATTTTCAATAAAAATTTAATTAGTTAAAAAAAGTTATTATTTTTTTTTTGCAAATTATCATTGTAGGTGTTTTTTAAACACCTAAACATGTTCAATTTATATTTTTGAAATATTAATCTGGAAACATTTATAGATATTAAAATCTTTAATTTCTTCATTTGAATGAAAGTTATGATAAAAAATGGGCATAATTTACATTACATTTTCATCGGGTACAGACTAAGTTATACATAAAACCCCCATTTTTATTTTACCTCCATTTTCTAAATATTGGAAGAAAATAATGGCGTTGGTGGTTCAGCTTCATATTGAAAAATATAACTAACGGGACGGAGATACGCGGAAATGTCCAAAACGAGGTCGGGCGAACGTGACATAGGAGGAAGATAATTTGTAGCGGGGTGGTTGTTTTATTGTTGGACCTAGCAACAAGAGCAAGCCATTGCAGGAACCGGGATTCGGGGTTTGGATTTATTGTCACTATAAACCTGCGGGAACAAACAGCTCTAGTGTCCGCCCTTTGTGTCATTTCTTCACATCTTGTTAGGGCTAACTTTATGATGGCGGTTGGGACCCTGGTCACGGGGCGTTTAAGGGCACCTAACATTATTTCAAGTAATGAACAATGAAGGGCGGGATATTGATCGCTGAATTGTAATGAAATATTTACACCACTTAAAGCTAAATCCCTCAGGACTTTAGGAAGGACTGTGTAGTAAATTTACAAAAGTAACATTTTTTGTAAAATTTATTTATTGTAATTTATAACTGTATAAAATAAACATATATCTAGTGAGTGTGATGTGAGGTATATCACAATTGCTTGTTAAAGTCTTTTACTAATTAGTAGAACTTCAACTACATTAGTAGGAGGCCTCGAGGTAATCTTTTCAGGTGCCTTGGAGGAATACTAGGCATTGAAGTAAGTTTAGAAACAAGAGGGTTTCGGTGTTTACTGAGTTTATCATGGATGAATTGACATCTGGTTCTGGCCGAATAGGCAACATATGAGGTGCTTAGGGATAATTTTATTTTATGATAACGTAAGGATTTTGAAGATTGTATACGAGAGGAATACTAGGAATGGTTTTATTAAAGCCCCCAAAACTCAACTTCATTAGTCCAGATTCTTTTATAATTAGTGAAATTTTCGACCGGTTGTCTAGTTAAGTGTTTTAATAATCGAAATCGACTAGCAGTTTCATATCTTTTCAGTCAACTCCAAAACTTTTTTACCCACACCTTCCTTTTTGGGCTAAACAAATTCCGCGGTATCCTTATCCAGTTAAAAACTATATGAATGTCGCCAGAAACATTCTTTTAAATTACTTCGTTTGGTGTTACAAGATGATAATTTAAAATTATAAGCCAACATTCTATTAAGGTATTTGCTTTTTTTATAAACCAAACATTGTATATCGTAGAGCATTGCAAGGAACTTAAAATTTGTTAAAAGAACAATTCAAATGTATATCATCAAAATATATAAATAAAAAAAGTGTTTATGAATATTTAATTTAATTTAAAAATAATAGTTGATATATAAAATTTTACGTATAAAATGTTGCCCGTCTACCTTCCTCAACAAAATATTATTTTTTGTTGAGTATAAAAGGATTTCTGATGTAAAAATTGCACTCTTCTGAAAATTTAATGGAAATGGCGTTGTGAAATTCGCCTCTGAGGCTCAGAACTAAACAAGTGACCTTATCCAGTTTCGTTGAAGCGTGCTAATTCCTTTGAACTCCATCGTTTGTAAAAACAAATTCCAAATTGAACCGTCATTTTTTTTTTACTCCTGCTTGAATAAAACGTCAGTGTAACTGAGCTGTAAAATCCAGAAACTTTTTAAATGGAATGCTTCGGTCGGCTAGGGAATTTTTGTGATGCAACTGGGTTTACTTTTATTCATTGGTTTTTAGCGTATCTCCTCTTTTTTATTTTAGGTTGATCCGGAAGTCTCTATTTCTATTTTATTTTGGAAAGTAACTTATCTAATATTACTCTTATTTAAGTGAGATAGGATAGATGCATCAACAGCATTTCAACAAAAATGTTTAAGATTTTATTTATTTAGTATTGAAATGTTAGTTCAGTATTATTATATTTTTTTTAAACTAGATTAACCTAACATATGTTTTTGTACCAGTAATAAGCTATTAGTAACATAAAATAGAGTCAAAACAAAAATTCAAATGAATAGATGGTACATATAGTAAAAGGAATTGTAGGGAATATAATTACTTTTCTGGTTATTTTATATAATATATGCTGTAATACAATTCCTGCTATATATAAACATACTTCGTGCCTTACAAAAATCTAGGATAAAGTTTAATTCTGAGAAGGGTATCCAAAATGAGCTTTCTGATTTGTTTTTTTTCTACCGCAATGAATTTAAAAAGCTACCTGTAAGAAGGCGATTGTAGATTGTGGAGAAAAATATATCATTCATGAAAAGCTTAAATTACGTCGTATTTTATATATTTAAAAATTTCCCAATGCACGAACTTTTGGATTCACCTGATATCATCTCTCAAAATAATTAAAAAATAGAAATAATGTAATTATCGACCGTTATGTCAGAGAAAGCGCTCAAATTTTTATCAATTTACGAGCCTTTACAATAACGGGTTAGCACTCAGGAGGTTAGAGGCTCCCCCTTACAAATGAAAGGACGATGATGAATACTCCCCTTTGTCGAGGAGATAATGATGATGGCGGCATCGATTCATTGTTAGCGATATCTGCAAGGATACTCTCCTGCATAAATAATGGATGAGTCTCTCCAGTCTCTCCAGTGGAGAAGCTCTATAAATTCGGGGATAGAGGCCGTTTGAGGGTGTAGTGTTTCCCAGGAAGGGGAAGGCCTCTTGTCTTCGCCGCTTTCCAGTGAATATTTTAAATGGAGCGCCCCATGTTGGTGTCGCTATTGTTGGCCTTTAGAGTTTATCTAAAAATAGTTGTTGCCTAAATAGAAAAAAGATTCACAAATGAATCATGCTCCCTCGACTAATTTTCGACTCTAATGGTCATCATTGATATGTAGGCATTTATGTTGAACATTTCTGTGAACGTCTTTATAAGGTTGGTATCAAAATTAAAATTACAATTGTTTTGTTTAAACCTTTTTGTCTAATCAACTAAATAACAAGATGAGGGAACCCAATGGTTAGGCCCCAAAAACCCATCCACTAAGCTAAGATTAGCATTAATATCTTCATTATTATATTTATCGTCTATTTAGGGAACAGTTCGTTTTTAACACTTTCAACTTTAAAAGCCCACTTTATTCGCCACTGTGTCATCACCATGATCATATTTATCCTGTGGTGAACTATTGACAATAAATAAGCGTTGTGTAGGCTTCTTTGGTTAACTCTTCCTTTTCCGTTCGGAATATTTCACAAAGTACTTTATTTTCAAAAATCTTATTCTTCCCTTGACGTAAGAAGCCACGGTGTTAGTCCATAAAAAACTTTGAATGGATAATATATTTGTAAATTATGCACATAAGACACTTAGTTATATTAAAACCGAAAAATCATATGCATTTCCTATCTTTAAACTCGTTTTTATTTCCTCATCAAATTCGTTTTCTCTTCTATACAAGTTAAAAAAACATTAAAATTCATAAACACTTTGCTCTTGGGCTGCTTTTATTGACTGATTTCGTCGTTATTTAAAAAAAAAAGTTTATAGAATAATAATAGCTAAATTAAATATATATTTATCTGTAATATTATTAAAATAAATAAAAGTGTTGTTGTCGAAGATGATATTTCGGAGAAAATGTAAGTAATGAATTTTTAAATATTAAGATGTTGATGCCATTGAAGCTTCATTGTCAAAGTTGTTTGTGTTTTGGATCAGGGCTATAATGTAGTAAGTATATTCATCAAGAATATGTTTGATTGACAAAACCGTGTTATAATAGTGTTAATTAGATCGGCACAGGGTGCAGTAGAATATTTATTACTCCTTTTAGAAGTAAATGAAATATTATCTCATCCATTTATTTTAATCTTTGTTTTTCAGAACATATTAATAACAATTATTAATTTAAATTCCGTAAAATATTCAAGTAGATGGAATGTGAATTTCAACTATCATAACATGTATGCGATTTACATTATATTATATACATATATTTACAGTGTATTGAATTTTCTTTTCGTGATCGCTATAGATAAATAGGATGCATAGTATATTTTAATCTGAGATGGATGATTCTTAAAACATTTTAACTAAAAATATATATATTTACCCTGGGATCGATACGGGACTAGGCTATCCAATATCAGACGACGGCCCTTATTGGCTAAATTATTTTCAATTTCCAGCCGACGCTGATGAGGACCTTCCAAGACAGGGCTACCCAAGAGCCCCAGGGCAGGCCAGGAGGCCCAATTAGGGTCGGGGTAACAACCACAATTTGTCCCGGCGCTCCCCCCCCTCACTCCCCTGCATCATCACCCTACGCTTCCTTAGAGCAACATTTACCCTAAGGTAGTGCTCGGGGATGATATACGGCGCTAGGGGATCAGGGATATTTATATCTCCATTAGCTGAGCAAACGAGACCTCGCAGATCCAGAGATCAAATACCTTAGGTGCCCTCCAGCGAATTTAAAATAAATATTTAAACTCTTGCTTGTATTTCACTTATTCATGGTTACTTCGTTCGGTCGATGATTTGGCCATATGTTTAGTAAACCATTAAAGTCAAGATTTATTTCTCACGATGAATAAGAATTAACATTAAGAAAAAATCAGTTATTTATTAAAAAATCGTTGTTACTTAACATTTTTTAAGGTACACGAAGTCTTCTAAATTACACATCACTAGTTTTCTAAATCATAGACATATCACTAGATTATTTTCTAGGATTATTTGTTGAATAGATTGGATACCAATTGCATATCCCCCGCCAATTCGATACTCGCTTGTACAGGTGGACATTTATTTGTTTCTAGAGACCAAGCAAAATGATTAATTAACTTTATCATTCTGGTCATAATAGGTTGGTAACCATAATGGTAACCACCCTGTGTATGAGAAATATTCAGATAGGAGAAAAAAAAGGGTTTACAAGTACTCTCAACCTTATGCTGCTAGTGGATTCATTAATATAGAGGTTTAAAAAGGAAGTTACGTCAGTTCTGCAAGAAAATATCCAGATAAAGACCTCAGAAAATGGAAGAACACTTTAGCAGTTTTTACCATAGAGTGATACCAGCAATTGACTTACGTGTGACCTCCCGGAATACTAGGTCTTGGCATTCTCTACAGTGTGTGAAAGCTTTCGAACTAAACTTCATGACCTTGGTTTGGAAATATCCGTTGATGCAGAATACTGGGAACGGTTGCCCATCTTGTCATATGTCGCACCGCCTTCCGAGTCTTCCATATATATATCTATAATTGTGGAAACGGGGCTATATGTCTTCAAGAAAAATGAGTTATCTCAGCTAGTGTACGAACGAAACCGCCCAAACTTCAAACAATTTGTTTTTAGATAAAAAAAACTCTTATAGGCCAAACACCCAGACCATCCTTGAAAACAAATTTTAAGCTATAACCGATATATACGAACAAAGGGAAAAAAAGTATAATTTATTTAGAGACGGTACGGCCATTCTCAGCATAGAGTGCATGCTCTCCGACACCACAATTCGAGTGAGGCTAGTTAGGGTGGAAATCAAAAAATTATACAAATGGCATGCTTCATTGTATATTTATATATGATATTTGAAAACCACTACGCGATGCAACACAGTTGTTGGCAATTTCCTTTCAATACAACTAATTTATGAAGGCTGCATTTTGATTGGTGTATATCCTCTGAACGGTCCTGTTCTTTAATGGTAAGGAGTTGTTCATCGACCATGTACCAGGCCGGAGAAGACGTGTCCCCTAAAGCAGTAATGACAGGAGAGACAAGAAATGGATGGTCCCATGCCATGAAGTGGTGGAATTGCCGCTACATTAGACAGCAAAACTGACGAAGCTGTTGGAACAGAAAGTAAAGAGAGGGTGTCAATCAAACGTAACTAATGTCTACGGCACCGCGATTCACCACGCCTTTATCCCAGCATCTTCTTCCTCTTTTGGCTTCTTAAGTCTTCGGAGCATTTATGGTTCAATGATGAAATGCTCAGTCATGTTTCGATGGATATTTCTTCTATGGAAGCAGCACGGATCACTGGTTTAACATTCTTCACTTGGATATTAACGGACATTATATTCCAAAAGAACATGGCTAACAATGAAAATGGCGAGTCATTGATAAAAATGTGATAAAATAAGTTTTTCAACCCTACTCAGACTAACCATTCCTTGTAGTTCATCGACATTAACAATAACGATAACGTCTTTTTTTAAAAAAATACGACAATGGACATGGTAAGTTACTTATAAAATTGTTAGGAATACGTTTTTTTTTTTTTTTCAATTTCAAAAATTCAATTTTAACAGACCAACCATTCCTTGTAGTTCATTCACATCAACAATTACGTTTCTATTTTTATTTTTATTGCTATTTTTTTATTGCATTAAAAATTGGAGTCCATATTCTAGAAGTATGGTCGCGAAATATTTGTTAGGAGATATGGAAGAGCGTATGTGCACCTTCTCAACACCTATAACGTCAACTTAATGTTTAATTTAATTCTCTCGACTCTCGGAATAGATTAAAAATGAAAATTTCTAAGATTCCTGAATGTTACAAGAACTCGTTGTTATATTCGCGTAATGAATAACCCCTTTCGCAGTTAAGGGTAAAACAAGACCATACGCGGTTTCTCAGTGTCAAAAAGGGCACAAGAAAAAGTTTAAAAAAATAAAGGTCGAGAACGGAGACCGAATTGCAAAAAGTAATTAATAAGAGCTATGATTTAGGTGGCTTTAATGCTAGGTCGCTTGAGATAAAAACCCTTCCCAACTCCGCCTCCCCCGGGTCCGGTTATTAACTTGTTTTCTCCCCTTTTTACTCCGCAAAGACCTCTCATATTTCAGAAATGATTTTCCTAGAGGCCTTTGCTTGATTCGGAAAAAATCTTCAAAGGTTCCTTAGACTGCACCTGCTCGGATAAAGTAACTCTCTCATTTAATTACTTTCTTATTTAGCATAATTTAGAAAGAAATTAACCTCTTGGATTTCGTCATTTCAGAAAATTTAATAATAAAAATAAAATTAAATGTTGAGTTATTCAATTTTGTTATTCCTAAATAAAAAATAATTTTCATATCTGTCATACGGTTTTATCCGCTTTAAAATTTGTTTTTTATAATTCCCTTCTTAGTCAAATCTGGCATACGGGAAGGTTATATTCATGGTATTATCCTATTCTAACCCTGTGTGGGGGGGGGGGGTCAAGTTTTCATTTCAAGCGACCGCCAAAAAAATGAAAGTGAACACCCAGAATGGTCACTCGCCTGGCTATAAACGGCGAATTAAACCTGGGTTATAAACGCCTGACACATACACGTTATGATCAAATGACCTTGTGCTGATTAAATTTCAGCATTATGTGTAAAACAAAATGACCTAAAACTTAAAAAAAGAAATCTTTAAAATAACACTCATTTTTCTATCTATCTTCGTTTCAGCAAATACTCTAAAGCAGATGGAAGCAGTAGCACAATAAACATAATTAAAGACCATACAGAAAGTAATAGTACTGTTTTTTATTTTATTTATTTTATGTAATGATCATCTTTTTTATGCAAATAATCCCACTTTGACCCCATCCCCGACCATCTCCATAATTTGAAATAATACGGCCAACCATTTATAAATGTAATGTAATGTATATATTTATTTATATAATATAAATATAAAAATATACAAAAAAGTAAAAAAATTAATATATTTTTCCTTTCATAACATGGAAAATATGTATTTCCCAAAAAATATCAACGTATACTAAATAAAACAAGAGTAAATTTCCTATTGCTTTATTTTTTTCCGGAATAACGTTTCGCAGGTTCCGGGCATAATACTGACAAACATGGATAAAAAAGGGAACCCTGTATCCTCTAAGGACAAATAATATATCACAGTTCCTTGCCTATTCGAATGTATCAAGTCAAAACACGAAATTATCAACTCTCTTTAGTGTTTATTTCTAGAATGTTGAAGAAAGAGCTTTAGCATATAATAGGTCCTTAAAGGTAAAGGAAATTCTACACGTGGGTGCGGTTTATTCATTTAGCCAACGGAAGCCCTTCTTGGGAAGTAGCGAGGAGTTCTGAAGGCTGTGGTTCCACTTCTCTGATCGGTCCTCTGTGCTTAAGCAGCTTCCGCTACACAATAGGAATTAATTCCCAACCCCTTCCTAATTAAATGGTGCACATCAAAGGATCACCTTGCTTCACCTCACCGTAGCTATGCATCAACATGAATGTTTCCTCACATCACTGCACCTTCTATTGCCTTTTAGTAGTTTGAGTTATTTATTGCGTATTTTCTGTTCTACTTAGAAAACAACCGGGACCTTTCGCTTTTGAAGAAGCCGGATTGTCTTTAGAATACTTTTTTCTCTGTTTCTCTAAAGGTGACAGATAAGGAAACGCACTGGAGAGAGAGGGTTTAAAAAACATATGGAATAGGGTTGGGCCCAGTTAAAATTTTCCAAATGTTCGGGGAGACAGGACAATAAAGCTGGCAGTACCCTGGATGGAGAGCTCGTGTTCCAACACAGCTGCATCGCTGACAAGCTAAGCACAATAATAGATATGGATTAGATGTAGGACCGTATAATGTTCTTTTCGACCATTCTGAAAGTGCGATTGGCCAAAGAAATATGAAAGAAAGAACGATCCTTCGTGGATTGTGTGGAGGAGATAATAGACGCCCACGTCTTGGAGGAAGAGTACCGGATGAAATTGTAGGACCAGAATGGACCAAAGTCATCTTATTGGTGCCCAAGGAATACTCAAAACCCTTTGTGAAGAAGGGAACTTTAGGATAATGCGAAGGAGAGTACGAGGGACTCTTAAAGAAGAATGAGCTAGATGAAATTTAGAGGCGGTGGGCGTCAGCAGGGCCGGTGCGGAAAAGTTGGACACCAAGTGGCTCTCGCACCAGAAGCTTTGAATTTTTACATTTGATGCAAATAAGAGAGCCACACTGGCTAGCAATGCCTCTACGTGTACTGAAGAAAAGATACGGACCAGAACGAACCTATGGAAGTTAATGCATAGCAGTTACGAAGGGGAAGCAATTAGCAGAAGCTATATGGCACATCGAGCAAGTCTACGGACATTTCGGGGGTATCAAAAACGGAGAAAGATGTAGAGGAATCAGAGAGCTGAGAAAGTTTCTACAGAAGAGGAAGTGGTTGGAGGCGAGATACAGGACGAAAGGAAACCCCAAGACGAAATCTGAGGAGAGTCCCAGGAGAGAGGCACACGCACGCTGGTGAAGCTCCCCTACACCTAAGGCACTTGGAGTGCTCCCCTCATAGCACACGAGTAAACCGTGCCAATTTTTTCCCCTTCTTTTTATTGATATTATCTAAATTCATCCGCCAGTGTGACACATGTGTGTCATAGTGCTAGTGTGGATAGAAGCTATGTTTTGATATTCATTCAAAATATAACAGTTTTTGTTTTGTCGTTTTGTATCAATATATTTTTTTTGTATTTATTTTGTGCTATCATCCTGCACAGGAGCAATTGTGTATAATTTTGTATGTTTACTTGTATTATTTCCTTTAAGGATTGTTGGTTAAGGTATGACGGTACCTTTATCTACCTTAAAACCTACCTCCCCACGTAAACAAGGGATACATGTATATATAATGGATTAGAGGAAGTAATAAAGCAGTATTTAGGTTTATCTCATGAATAACATTTCTCGCCACTCTTTCCTATTCTTGTTTTAAGAATGACCAACTATAAGTTAAATATATATTTCAAACATTCTCGAAATAATCAAACGAATATGAAATGAACCTATTGTTCTCCAATGAACTTCAATATAGTGCAACAGCTTATTGAGCGAAAATATAACAATAACTGATTAATTGGTTACATTGAACTATTCGTCCAAACTTTGCATATTAGACCGATTTGTTCCTTTACTTTTTTTTTTTTATATTACCTAAAAAAATACCTTCCTGTTGTAATACAGTGTTCAAAAAAAAAAAAAAGTATACAAATTAAAGTATCCATAACCCATAAGGCAACCAGTATTGATCGGCCGCTATTAGCTGATGTTGCGGAATACGTCTCTCATGTCTAATAATGAAACACTATGCTGTTGATTGTAGCGAGAAATTGAATCCAAGATGATATACAGTTTCCTAACAGCGTTTAATCATCTTTGTTCCTCAAGCTTTGATATACCGCCTTACAAATGCCACTATCACTCTAACGTTACTGAGAAAACCGTATGGGATTACCTGTTATAATTAATGTCATGTTTGCTCTTGCCTTACGAAATAAAAACCGATTACTAGTGTCAAATTGAAATTAACCAATTAAATTTAATTAGGGTTGTAGTTGTTGTTATTAAGGTTGTAGTATCATGATTATCATAAGAAACTGATGTTCTATGTCTTTTTAAATTATGATTCCATGATGAAAGGATGAGAATACTCATTGATATCTTTCCACATTTTCTCGTTATTCCCTCATAGCTATTTCTACTTCCTTCTCAGATATTATATTTTATATGATTTTGAATTTCTATTCTTTTCTCTTTGTGGAAACGTTCATTTATTCTATGATCGTAGTCAGAGAGCAGTTATGCAATTTTTATCGCTTTCAAAAAGAATGTGACCAACTAGTATTTGAAATATAATTCATTTTGGATTTCTCCCAACATATTAACTATTATGAGGTGCTGATGGTTGCTGCTTCTTGCCTTGCCATATTTATTTATATTTAACTAAAACCTTCTCATTTTATGACCTTAAATTAAAAATCATATTAACATACTTTTCATACGGTTTGATTTATAAATTAACATTATCACGCCTGTAATTTTGTAAGGACCATCCAGTTGTTAATTACTGAGCCCTTATGAATTCGAATCCATTCGTACCTTCCTACAATACATTCCCATGAATAGGTATGTATGCAAATCAGTTCATCGTTATTATTGCCGAAGCTTTGAACTTCCATGGAACTAGGAGTAAGGGTAAGGATGATTTGTTTTACTCTCATGTAATAGTTCCATATTCGTGATGATTACTGCTTAAAAAATTATAAAATGTTAGCATACTCATAAAATATGACTTGATATTTGATATTGAATAGTTTATTTTCCCCTTAAATGGTTTAGGTTATCTTTTTAATAATTATTCTAAATGATCATCTACGTAAAAGCAAAGGTCACGTAGTTAATAAGTCTAAGGAAGTTGAAAATTTGGTTCTTTTAATCTTGACACAAAGCGGGAAGGATGTGATACTGTCGATATTGTGGATCTACTATGTGAGCATAGGAAAAATGCCCTAGATTGCCTGTCAGGAGTTTTATATTTTCTTTTTGGTTTAAAATCGCTATGTTAAAATGTTTTGGTAGAATCCACCATTCATTCAAAAATTATTGACTGGTTTTAATTTGAATAATTTATATTATACAATGTACATGGTTAAGAAACATCGAACTAGAATTTTAGTTTGAGAATTTTAACTCTGGTTCAAAGTGTGAGCAGGAATATTTACATTATTTCTGATCCAAATTTTTTTAAATGAAATAATTGAAGTCCGTTCTAAAAGGTTATATTGAATTATTTTTAATGAAAACTGTTCTTCTAGAGAGTGATAAACATTTTTAAAAAATATGTATTCAAAACTGGGGTCAAATTTATTTTTATAATAAAAAAAAGTCTGTTTTGAAAGATGAAAATTTGTTGACTTAATATTTCTACCTGCTTAGTGGTACCTTCATTTTTTAAAGTATATTAAATAAACTCCTGTATTACAGATAGGACTATTTGTAATACAGTTACCTTTCGACCTATTCAAAACAAAACTATGCGATTCGTTCGATTATGAGTGTCTTGATGGTGTTTAGAATCAAAGTTATCTGCAAAAAAACTCAATTTATATTCCATAATACATTTTATTTTTAAATTGTCTTCCAAGACTGTATACGGGCTCGTATAATTTAAAAAAATAGGTAAATATTTGTTACAATTAAAGTTTTTACTCAAAATCTTCCACCATTGTTTGTTTAAAAATGTATAAGGCTACTATCCTAGGTTATTAAATTATTTTTTGGGGAAAGTATTGCGACTTTGAAAAATTTCGAATTCTAGTTAAATGTAAAATCATAAAAAAATTTGATCTAAATCGTTCATGAGCCGTGCACTCTCCCTATAGTTGTATTATGGTTTTAAAGACTTTTTATAAAAATAAATAGGTGTTTTTAAATAAAAATTATAATAATTAATTTATGTATTGATATTTTCTTGTATATAAATGTCCTAAGGGAGATCTTATGCGAGATAAACGTTTTAGAAAGCAGGGTCGGCTAGCGTTCTTGTAATATTAACTGTTGTGTCTATTGGCCACATGGATGGGTGATTCCACTTGACCAGGATCTACGTTTCTGAAATGAGTATGGCGTAATAATGTTATCGATTATCGAACTATAGTATTTTGCTACTGAGCTATAGAAGTCATGGTGAAATGCAAGTAGGTACGGTGTTATATAAACCTAAAATGGCAGATAAAAATTATTTAATTTTTAATATTGTTTTGTTGGATAATGTTAAAGAAAAGCATGTTTTGATTAATAATAACGCTAATTTGTCCATTGGTATGGGCGTTCTAAAGCAATAAATATGTACAAAATCTAGTGTTGAATTTTGAATGAAATAAAAGTGCTCCCCTACAGAGAATTTTAAAGACACAAGGATGTGCCGTGGGAAACGAAGGACAAAACCACGTGAATGGATGCCGTAATGAGCGCAGACCCTTGTGGCGATCCCATGTGGCCCTTAGAATTCCTAGGAGCTGGGAAGGGCCTTTTATTTTAGCTTATATATGAAAGGAAGTCTCCACCGGTTGGTAATAATTTATAAGTTCACTTGGCTACTCTGTCTTTAGAAAATATCACTTATTCTTTCCGTTCCCACTATGAGATTTATTTTTCCAGTTCATAATTGTCCTAAATTCGCAAACACTCTGTGCATGAGTGGAGAATTTGACCATTGCCTGAACTCTGAATCCCATTTTATTTAAAAATAATAGGCCTCTTGGCCTCAGCCATTTCAACGTTCCTGAAACCTTTCTAAAACAGTCCGGTTGTACCCGGACTGAACCGTTAAAAGTGTTGTAATATTATTTTTTTTTTTATGATTATTCCAATTGTAAAATTAAAATGAATTCTATTTCAGTTGGTATTCATATAATTTAAATAAATTAATTTCGAATCGAAGCTTAATTACTTATATTTTTAACAGAAAGAATTGCTTTTGCATTTTTCAAAATTTTACATATAATATACTTAGGTCTCCATCTTGACAAGAGACTTACTAGGAATCCACACACGACTGAAACGACAAGAAACTGCTCGTAGATTCCGATGGCTACAACACTTACTTGACAAACGCTCTAAACTTCCCATTCGCTACAAAAAATTAGTATACACTACGATAATTAGACCAATTTGGACATATGGAATTGAGCTCTGGGGCTCTACCAAACCAAATTCTTCCCGCATCCAATCCTTACAATCCAAAATCCTACGTAAAATCCTTGATGCTCCGTATTACGTTAGAAATAAACTCATTCACAAAGACCTTAACATCCCATTCGTTGCAGAATTGGCCCAAAACAGCGTCTTTTCATTCCAAACTCCTTAACAATCCTAATCCATTAATTCTTAATCTTTCATCCTTAACAATCCCTGATAATCATCCGAGGCGTCTGAAAAGAAGATGGCACGGGACTTTCTAATTTAAATTAATGTTTGTATATACCACCAATGGGTGGTTCCTTCCCAAGATTTTCAAGTGTATATGAAACAACATATTTACTTATTGTATTATTTTGTACAGTTGTAAATTACATTAAATAAATAAATAAATAAAAAATAATACATATAATATAATATAATCTATTAAATGTAATTCAATTGGAATTTCTCTGAATAATGATTACCGATTCGTACCTTATTAAAAGTTTCGGTCATGCACATTCGTACGAGACTTATTAATTATTTACTAAATATTTGGTATTTCCTGTTCAATCAGAATATTATACAGCTTCTGGCGGTCAATAGAATCGTAAGCCTTTTGGAAATATATATAAAGCTGATGAACTACCCCGTTGTATTCCAACTTTTTCTGCAAGATTTGCCGTAACGAAAAAATTTGATCAATAGTTGAACGATTTCGTCTAAAACCACATTGGTAGTCTCCGATAATTTCTTCAGCGTATTCCGTGATTCGACTGGTTAAGATTAGCTTAAATATTTTATAACACACAGCCAGGAACGAGATTCCTCGATAGTTATTACAATCCGTTGTCGGCTCCTTTTTGTGAACAGGAATAAGTAGAGACTCCTTTCATTCCTCAGGCATCTCCTTAATTTCTCATATCTTTTTAACCAAAAGGTGTATTTTACAAACTCCAATTTCACCACATGCCTTAATTAGTTCACTAGGAATATTGTCAATTCCCGCTGTTTTATAGTTTTAACTTTGCGATGGCCATTTCGACTTCCTCCTGACCACTTCCTTCTCTAACTTCATATAACCATATAAACCAAAGGAAATTTACTGCCATTCTTAGGACCTTGTTTTGGAATAATTTTAATTTATTTCGTTTCATATTGGATGCTGCTCGACAATCCCCACAACCTTACACAAGTAATGGCCTTAATATTGTTTAAATAAATCAATTGGTATCCACATTAAGTCTGAACAATCTTTATTATATCATCAGCAGTCCAACGTTTCGGCCAATTCGCCATCCCCAAGGATAATTTTAAATATACATTTACACCTCACATCCAATTATTTAAAAACCTTCTGCAGCCCTGGTCATTAATTACAAGCTAATTTACCACACCTTCAATTCACTGTTAAAAATAATTTGTTTATATGATAGTTGATAGTGTTAAGTTGATCTAAATTTAAAAGTTTTAAAACATAATGAAATTGAAACAAAATAGGGTAATTTGACTTGAATTTAATAACCTGGGCAAGTGTTTTTAAATAATTGGATGTGAGGTGTAAATTTATATTTAAAATTATCCTTGGGGATGGCGAATTGGCCGAAACGTTGGACTGTTAATGATTTAACAAAGAGTGTTAAAACTTAACAATAAATACCAGTTTCAAGAAATTGAAAATATTATATATAAAGACCTTAATATTTCTTAGTAGATGATTTTTCCATATGATAAAATTTATATAGATTTACAATCTTTTATAATACAAATTTTATATTTATTTTTGTCCCTAGGTGTCCCCTTAAAAGTAGTTGTTATTATATTCTTATAGAGATAATAAATACAAGGAACAGTTAACAATGAGATTCGATGCCGATACATCAAACAATAGACATCTTTATTGAACCCAGCAAAACCAAAATCAACATGGATAGACCTCACAGAATTCTGTTGCCCAGGTTAACAGCTACCCTTCGGACGTTTACCTTTCGGTTCAGCGATAATTAGCTCTACGCTATACACACCCATTTCAATCCATTCCCTGTTAGTTCAATGTTTGTGGACCATATGGCGTTTTCCTTCTTTCCAAATTATCCTCTTGCCTCAACGTTTCCCGGAACGTAAGCAAACTACGTTTCGTTTTAAGAACAATAGATCCAGAGCAGATTTTTAGAGATTGGAGAATTAGGGGTACCAAAAAAAAAAGAATTAAGAATAATTATAATTTTTTTTCCTTTCTGTCATTTTTTGGTTTAAAAATATTAATTTCTGGATCGGGTTCTAATGACATCAAAAGAACCAACTAAACAAACATATTTAAGTTCATAAGTGTTAGTTCATGAGTTGATGTGTATTTGTGTATCCAACTTATTTTGGAATACGGAGAATACCATGTTTGATACCTCATAGAAATTTAAACAATTTTATGACATGATAGGGGAATAATTCTAGTTATATTTTATACCATAGCTGTATTGAGGATCAGATAGCTAAGCGGGCTAGAGCGTGAGTCCCAGATAGGTTCAAGGTGGTTTCGGGTTCGACTCCCTAAATATATATTTCATATATAAATATATATTTTGAGAAATGAATCGTAAAAATTCCAATCTGGGGCTGTAGAGGTCCTCAATCTATAGGTACAACTTGAGCCAAAAAATAAATAAATAAAATCCTCGTATTTACGCTTTAATTCATTTGAATTCGTTATCAGTTATATATATATATATTATACCCATCTATAATATGGAGAGTTCGAATTTTAATTTTTATTTGTTTATTTTAATTTTAATAATTTATTTTAAATTGTCATGAAGTGGGAACATGAAGTGGGAAACATGAAGTGGGACTAGGGTTCAAAACAAAAGTCCTACAAAACAAAGAGCATCTTATATTCCTGTCCACTGACGACTTATCATTCTATCTATACAAATTCCAAAAACCAAAAATCCTACTCATACACATTATCTCCTTAACTTCTATTCTTATATTTACATTTATAGCATGTAATATCCTCTTATAATATAACTTAAATAATCCGGAATAGGAACGTTTTTTATGTTTTATCGGAATGGTGATAGTGCGGGGAGGTGCTGAAGCGATGACGAGAAGAGCATAATAAAGAGAGGAATGATAAAAAAACAAAGGAAGACTATGTAGATGTGAATTGCCGATAAACTGGGATATTCACAAGTTCCTTATCCGCTACTCAAGGCCCTTTTCTCCATTCCAATCTTTTATGTATCGTTTCCTATTTTTCTTCATATCTTCCTCCATGCCTTTATTTCCTTTTTTATTTTATATCCTAATTTATTATTCTTCCTGTTCCGTTGTGAGAATACCTAAAGCAGTATCATTTGGCCACATCTAACTAAACAGTAAATGTTTTAAGGCAAATATCTTATTTCTTTAAACTGAACTTTTTCGTATATACAGGATTATAGTATGTATATTTTACAAAATCTTTCTCTTAGAGAAGGATTAAATATAATAGATAATTATAATTGAATTCAATTGAAACATGACTCAAAAGACATCCTTATTTAAACATTTATATGGATAA
>NW_027105190.1:1251234-1253934 GCF_000696795.3 Halyomorpha halys | reverse complement strand
AACAACTAAGAACATTTTGATATAGTAAGATAATAAGACGAAAAGGTAAATTAAGGTAGGGTTATATAAGTGAAAAGAAAATTAGATACAAACAGGAGAAAAAAAAAAAGGAATAAAATAGTATTAATATAAAATAAACAATGATAAGAATAAAAAAAAAAACGTTAACTATCAGGTTAAAAATGAGACGAAAAAACAGAAAATTAGAAATGAAAAAACAAAATTTAATACACTAAAAGACGGAAAATAAAGAATTAAGTTGAGATTAAATAAAGCTGGAGAAAGGATAGATAAAAATAAAATTAATAATGATAGTAAAAAACTAAAGATCTAATTAGGACCATGTAATGTATATTGGAAAGAGGTTTAAGAAAATGACGAAAAATAACACAAGAAAGAGATATAAAAAAATGATAATTATAATGACTATTAGAATTTTCTAATTTAGGAAAAATTAAATATTAATTAAATGATAAAACACGTAACTAATAATATATACCGATAGAAAATATATTTAGAATAATGAAATGAACACAATCTAGGCATAATAAAAAATTGTAAAATAAGTAAGTAAAGAATATTCAATGAAAAGGTGTAAACCTAAAAATACAGAATAATTAGACAATGATAACAACTGTTATTGTATATATAGTCACAATAATAATTTATCTACATTAATTGTAGTAATAGTCAAGACAATAATAAGTAACATGAAAAAATGTAAAGTGAGATTTGTTTTATATTGTTAGACCTGATGGAGTGGGGCGAAACGTCGGAAAATAAGTAGTTTTAACTATTTTTTTTTTCTTTTTTACAACGCTGACCATCTTCATATATAATTATTGATTATTTACACTTATATATAAAGTATGTAAATCCAAAAAGTTAAAACAGTAATAAATTAATATCTTAAAAATAATTTTCTTCAACTCTGGGATTACAATGTGTTTAAACAGAATTTCAACAATTTAATTGTAAATTAATTACTAAGTTCACCGTGTAGAATTAAAAGTTGTGGTCAATAAGTAATAGTGACGAATGATCACATTCGTACTAAAAATAAAATAAATAAATGAATGAAAAAAAAGTCTCTCTTAAAATATATACAAACAGAAGAATAAACAAAATGAACATAATCAAACTATGCGTATGAAAAAAATAAATAAATAAAATAAATAATGAAAATAATATAATCTCTGTACAAAATAATAAAAACAATAAGTGAATTGGAAGGAAAGGAAGGCATTAAAAATCTTGGGAAGGAACCACTCAAGCATTAATTTAAATTAGAAGGTCCCGTGGCCATCTTTTTAGATGCCTGGGAGGATTAGAGAATAAAGAGGATTTTGGATTGTAAGGATTGGATGCGGGAAGAATTTGATGGTTTGGTAGAGCCCCAGAGCTCAATTCCATATTTCCAAATTGGACTGATTATCATAGTGTATAATAATTTTTTGTAGTGTATGGGAAGTTTAGAGCGCTTGTCAAGGTGTTGTAGCAATCGAAATCTACGAGCAGTTTCTTGTCGTTTCAGTCTTGTATGTGGGTTCCAAGTAAGTCTCTTGTCCAGATGGAGGCGTATGTAACGAATATGTTCCACAGGTATTAGTGGAGCATTTAAAAAGGATACTGTAGAACAGGAGAGTGGAGGTTTACATGTGTCATCAGCGTATGTTGTTAGGACTGTGTTAGGGTAAGTTTGGATGTCAGCTGTATGTAAAGAATGGGATCTAAGATACCACCTTGAGGAACAGCGGTGGACTGAGAAAAGTGAGATGAGAAGGTTATATCTATCAGGGAGGTAGGAGCGGATTAAAAGGAAGTATGTTAGGGGAAGGAATTGACAAGGTTTATAGAGCAGACCTGGATGCCAGACTCGATCATAAGCTTTTTCAACATCGAGGAAGACTCCCGTGCAGTACATTCCGCGCTCCAATGTGGAAGATATGACACTGTTGTATGGTAGAATGGAATGTTCTAAATCCAAACTGGAATAACATGATATGAGTCAAGGATTGGATAGAGGCGTTTTAATAAGGGTTTTTCTAGGATTTTGCCCATAATAGGCTGTAGTGAAATAAGACGATAGGAAGATAGATATTCAAGTGGCTTGGAGGGTTTGGGAAACATTTTTATTATAGACATTTTCCTGGGGTCGGGGAAATAGGTGGATCGGAGGGTAGCATTATAGATATAGGTAAGGAATAGGATGGCTTTACGAAGGAGCTGTTTCAGAATATGTGATGTGATAAGATCGAGGGAATTTCGAATTTCTGAGGGATGAAATAAAATTTTAACTAATAAATTATTAATAGGTAAATACAATTCATATTAATTTTCTTTGATTTGGATTGATTATAATATTAATTTTTTGGCGCCATTCTCTAAGGGGTTTTCGGCTCTCAAGAAACAAAGTTATTTTTTGTCAATTATATCTTTTCTTCAGTAATTGTACACAATGTTTTATTCTGTTATATAATAAGCACCTTGTTACATAATAAAGTCGTCCAGTTATGTAATAAAATTTCTTCCAAGATTTGTCCAACGTAATATTATGAGACAACTTTTTTTTAATTAGGCTGTTAAAAACAGCTATTATAATCATAGCGTTCATCTATATTTAAAAACATTTGTTTATTTGGATAATAAGGTTTAAGTTGATTTAAAAAAAAATACTGTCATAATTTAAAATTTTATTTT
>NW_027105190.1:1240223-1251179 GCF_000696795.3 Halyomorpha halys | reverse complement strand
TCATTTATTATTATTAAAATTAACGGAAATAAAGAAAGTTATTAACGCCCGTTTGGATCATATGCTGAGGGCATAAAATTTGGTGTATTCAATGAAAATTAAACAAAAGTGGTTTTCGGGTTTAGTACTTATCTGAAGAGGATGTGAATAAAACAGGCTGGCGCATTACAGCTCCCTCAGTATTTGCTAACTGAAGCGAGAGACATTGGGTATAGCGATGTCATGAAAAGTAATTGGTTCTTCACTGCTCTCTAGCTGGGGTTTGAGTACTGTCTGTTTCCGATTGCATCAGTTTGAATTCAATACATCTTGGTTATATGGTCCAAAACGCAAAAGGGTGTTCTGAACCATACTAGAGTATCACGGAAATCAGTTACCACTACTTTTTCCTTGGCTTGCAGTAGTCTGAAAACTATTAGTCATACATAACGGATCTATTAAGAATACATTATGTTTCCTTAAGGTATAGTTATTTTTGTACAATACATACACTAATATTTTTTTGTATTCGTTTCGGCAGAATCGATATTCCCAATTACTTCTTTTTGTTAGGTGGTTAGAAAAGAAGCAGTTGTTATAAGTTTTTGTTTTAAGCTGTTCGATTCTAAGAAATATTTTTATTTGTTCTTTATTTTTACTAAGCGTTTGACAGAATTCTTAATGTCCCCAGATTTTCTTTAGTTAGTGGTCGTTTAATACTTTGTGTACCTACATTAGATGGATATGTTTTTCGGAAAGCATAAAAAAGACACTATCATGCTAAACAAATTTGGCGTTTAAATTATGGCTATCTATAGGAACTTTTAAATAAACATTAAAGTTTATATATATATATATATATATATAATTTTAAAAAAATAAAATATAATTTTCACAAACCTCAAAAAGTATACGTTTTTGACAAATTATGGATATGATTATTTAAAAGATAATAGGATTATTTTATGTCATTTATAAAAAGAAAAACCATTGTATTTATTTTGTTATCTCAAAATAAAAAGAGTGGAAAATACGATTTTTTGGTGATTGATTTTAGTCCACAATTAATTTATATCTAGTATTATCTCTGGATTTGATCTAGCAACGTTGTAACCGTTGGACAAATTATCATGAGAATTATGATGGGTTTAATGAGTAATCTATATAATGTATTTAAATGTGTTAAAGAGATATGTATGAAATTTATTATAAGACGACATTATCTATTGATCGGAATAAATGTTTCGGTCTGACCATAGCCTTCGGGGACACTAAGATCAGACTATCCATCTAACTGGCCTGTAGATATTAGATAAGTTTGAAGACCCCTGCACAACTCCAATATTGTTCCCAACGACCTTTCTCCATTTCTTCAATATTACCTTTCTTCCACTTAAGCCTTTCTTCTTAGGCTTTCAAAATATCTTATATTGGCTTTTTCTGTTTCAGGTAAGCTTTTATAACTATCTTCCGTTGCAGTCATCGAACATTGTGAGTAATTTTATTTACTATGTTTTTAGGTGTTAAAAATGTTTTTAAAGGTTTTGAAAATATTTTTTTTTAAATTTTAATCATGAAATTTTATTTCTTACTTTTTTAAAAATAAACGGACAGCAATAATGGATATTATGAATTTTATTAACATAAAAGTAAACTACTAAATGACGAGACCTAATTAATTATAAAATTTGAAATATGAGGAAATAATTATGTTAAGATTATCTGATGGTGGGGTGATGGTTCCGAAACGTAAAATAAAGAAATTTAAATAAAAGAAGATAAGAATCGTAATCAATAAAAAGAAATAGACAATAACTAAAAAATAAAAAGACAGCATATAATATAGATACATAATTAGTATTGGAAAAAGAAGAAGTATATTTGGGTAAGTATTACAAGAAGATAAAGGCTATGTGAGAATACAGTAATAATATTTTTTCAGCGTTTAAACCTGTTAATTTATATTTTGACTTATTTATTCATTTAAATTTCCTTTGACTAACTTTTTGTTTTTTAAATCCATATATTATTTTTTTAATCTATTTATTAATTTTTTAACTGATCTAGTGCTGTAACTATTGTGTGTTTGGTTTGATTTTATATTGCTATCTAATTATAAATTCTTGTAACTTGTTTAACGGATCAAACGTGGGTGGTGCATCGCTGGAGAGGAGATATTTGAGAGAGTGAAATAGGTAGAATACATTGTCAATTAAATGGAATAAAATTGTTAAATAGAAAAAATAAAAATAGTTAAAATATATTGTATTTAGTACATAATATGTACTATATAGTAGGAAATATTTGTAAATTGTATTTTTCTTTACTTATTTGTTAAATAGTATCATTTTATTATCTTCATACATTTGAATATACAATTTTTTTGATTTTTTTTTTTTTTGTATAGAATTAGTCGCATTTTAGATAGTGTTATTTCTTTTCTTTTTTTTAATACTAAGATTATTCTGTTTTCTGCGTTTCCCGTCTTAATCATTTTTATTATCTTGTAAGTTCGTAGCAAGTATAAAATTTATATTAATGTATCATAAAGAAAAATTAAAATAAATATTGTGATACGTTAAAAATTTCGGTTTTTTTGTTAACACCCAACCCTATATTAGGAGATCTGACTTAACCCTTTTCAATGTCCAGTTTTAATTTGTAATTATGCTTTTCCTCTCTGTCGTATATTTCATGTATTTTTTTTTGTTTACATTTTCCTTGTAAAATATACGTGACACTTTTGCCTAAAAGGAAAATTAATTGATGAAAAACCACTTGTTATTATTTCCAGTCTTTTATTTTATTATTTGCGCATTTATAATGGGGATAAGTTCGATTTTATTAATAAACTGTTTTATTTAATTACCTTTTTTTGTATCAGTTTGACAGATCTGGATAAGTGAATCCTTTAATTGAGCTATACAATATAAATAAATTATATTTTCTATACCTGGTTTTCCTTACCAATGTTTAGCTTTTATTATTTAAAGATATGAGTGACTGTGTGGTAGTAAGAGGTATTGAGGCAAAAAAAAAAAAATATTTTGGATGGAATTAGGGAGTTTTATTTAGAAAATAAATTTGAAATTTCTCAAATTTTATCTATTTATAAAGTATTAATAACAATTTTACCCTTCCAATTTGTACTTTATTATTTCCTTTTCGTTTCGGGAATATTTTTCCTCATTCTGAGAACCATCATAATTTTGATTTGATGGTTATTTTGTTTATCGTTATTTTAAAAATATATATATTTTACTATTTTGCCAGGTTCCGGGACATTAACCTACTGCTAGTCTTTATAACAATACTCCATTTTTTAGAAAGGATGAGGAAGTTTAGAAAAGGTAATTTTCCTAATTTTTTCTAATATTGATCATTCGGAGTGGTACGATGCGATGTATAAAAGGCAACATTTCCTCACGTTTTTACTAAAATTTACAAGTTTTTGTTGGTTTCTTTCTTTATTATATAATTATTGCCTTAATTTATACTTTTTGTATTCATAAAAATATTTTAAGAAAAGAAAAACCTGGGGTATCTATCTGTAACCCTTTTAGTTTCGGGATCAGGGAAAAGTTTTCGCCTTTGCCTTCTCCCCGTCCTACGTCCCTGGATATTAGGTCAGAGCTTTATATTATTAATTTAATATTTTAAGAAAATGAAAATGAAGTTTTTTTTACATATTTTTAAATTTAAGTCTTATCAAAAGTACCTGGTTTGTTTAGTTCTTTATATGTTCGACGTTTCAGCCCAATTTGGCCATCCTCTAGGACAATCTTAATACAATTTTAGAACCACATAATTTTAGAAAAATAACTAATCTGGATTATCTCTCTACATAACAAAAAACATACAAAACACAGTAAACTATAAAACTGACACTAAACACTTAAACAGACATTACGCAGATATTATAAATAGACTTAAAATAAAAACATAAAAATCAGATAAAATGAACAGGTTTATGTGAAAAATAAAAAATCACTAAGTTTATAATAAATACAAAACAGGGAGGTAACCAAACAGCACACTGGACATGAGATAAGGTCCAAAGAGATAGTAAGAAATGTAGAATGATGGCTGTGCCAGAGAGAAGTGAAGATGCACAAATGGTGGACATGATTTCCCATATGAAATCATGAGGTGATTTTTATTGTATAAAATAAAATATATAAGGATGAAGATTGGTGTTATATAGATTTTATTATTGTTATAGGTTTTTATAGTGCATGAATATGGGGCAGTGGTCCCGAAACGTTGTACAATTATCATGAATAAATAAATAATAATTTATTTCAAATGATGGAAGTGATTAACCTCAAAAAATTTTAAAAGAAAAATAACTTTATGCAGGCTTGTGATAAGTTATTATAGAGAAGGTTGGCTGAGATATAAAGTTAAATTTTTAATTTAATGTGAAGAATTTACAAAATAGGCTGAAATTAATGACCTGATAGCCTCCATAAAGTTGTTTTTTTAATGATGTGGTTCTAAAATTGTATTAAGAATGTCCTTGAGGATGCCCAAATTGGCCGAAACGACTTAAAAAGAAATAAAAATTGTTTTGAGACTAAAATTGAATCAAATTATTTATTTAAACAATAAAAACCAGTCTCAAGAAAGTGTAAAGGTTATATATAAAGTACCTTTTTCTATATTAATTTTTTTAAATTAAAATAGAAAATACCAATTTTCCTACGTATTATCAGCGTTAATATATAACATCATAAAATGATTGGCACCGAAAAAATTCTAACTAATGGATCAATATAGTGATTTTAAATCCTAATTGCTATTAAAATTATCTTTTAAAATATTTTAATTTATCACTAAAAGTTTGTCAATTTTGATTTTTCTCCAAAACCATCCAAATTATATAGCTGTTTATCAAAGATTTGTGATAGTCGTATTAGAGAACAGAAGGTGTCTGTTAAAGCTCCTAAAATACGTTAGACCTTGTTTATGGTACCCAATTTTCAAAATTAGAAGTATTGCAACGCGAAATCTATTTACGGACATTTTTTACCTGAGATAAATAGAACAGCAAAAACCTGTAGGAAAGTTTGATAGCACTCGCATAGATTGTAACGACCATAGAATGGAGGTGACAACACAAATTGCAGCTGCAAAGAGTTCGTTGTTATTCCCATCCAGTTCTGCTTATCAGTACAACGTCCGGGAATTTTATCTGCCTCCTAACCCACTTCCATGAAGCAATTTTTGATGTATGCAATTCCCTGTATTTTATCTTAATTTTTTCACTCTTCAATAATAAATCCGCTATTTGATTAGAGTTCTAAGAGTTCATAAGATCAATATATCATCAAGTATAATCATTCCATAAATCTTGTATATTTATTAACATTTCCTTGATATAATTCTATGGCTTTTATGTAGTATATTCCAGAATTTTAACTGCTGCTCTGGAAAGTTAAAATTTAGGAGAATATTTCATTTCAATGTACTACCAGTCTAGAATATGAATGTCCAAAAAGGGCTTCTAAAAAAAATTACTAGCGTAAGGTGTGTTTTTGTTTCTGGAAATTTCAGCAGTTGTCGATAAATGAGTAAAAAAAAACCTAATATAAACATTAATTTTTAAGCATATTTTCTTATGCAGAACACACCTATTTAATTATCTATACGTGGAAATCCAAAAAAAGGAAGTTTTTCTACTCTTACGGAAAGAACAGGGGTGGGGATTTTTATTAAATTCATCTCCGATATGCCCTCAACAAATTCCTAAAAGAAAATTTAAAAAGGCAGAAATTTATTAAAATAGATCGTACTGTAGATATTGAAGGAAAATGGATAAAAATGGAGAAAATAAGGGGAAAGAGTAAAATAAAGAAAGGGGAAAGAAAACAAAAAAGAAGACTAAAAACGAACCTGTTCGCCGGAAGATCGAGCGCCTAATAATGGTTACAGCGCAAATGGTGGTCAAACTCAGAATTAAAAAAGCCGTTACAGCAATGACTAAGTGTTTTTTATAAAGAAAACGTTACGGGAGGGTGAAAATAAAAAATAAAAAGTAGAAAAATTTTGAAGAAGAAAGCGTGTGAGAGGGTGATGACAAAAGGTGATAGGAAGAATTAAAAATATATATGAACCAACGAATTATCGAATAACGAGTACCGGAAGATGAAGAGGAAACGTAATATAGGTGGGGGACGACAAATGTGTAAGAAAAGGTTTTAAAGATGAAATAATACCTTCAAAAGTGGGCGGAAAAATAATAATGTGAATTTATTTAAAAAAAAAAAAAAAGGAAATTACTTTTTTAATAAATTAACTATTTGTGAATATGTTAATGATAAGTTGTTCTTATCGGTTTTTAATTTGACGGAAGAAGGCTCTAGTTGGATATAGAGGCTTTCAGAGATGAGCCTTTTGTCATGGTTATGAACAGTAGCGAGTATAGACGTTTTATCGAAATCGAAGGAATGATTCAATAAAATAGAATGTTCCGAAGTTTAGAGGCAGAATGATTATGAGAGGAAATGGAATATTTGTTTTGTTTGATACGGTCTTTTAGGAGATTTTTGGTTTCGCCTATGTAAGCAGAATTACAATTAAGGGTGGAGCAAGGGATGCGGTATACAATATGTGATCGGTGTAGAGGAGGGATAGTGTCTTTTAGTTTTGTATAAATATTAGATAGTGTGTTGTGAGGTCTGAAGGCAATACGGAGGTTAGGTATAGTTAACGTAAGAGTTTTTGAATGTTGTCGGAAAGAGAGGGGATATATGGTAGTGATCTGTATAAGGGGGTAGAAAGGAGTTGTGAAGAATTAGATGAAGTGGCGAGACGATTTTGGTAGTTGTGTAAAAGTTTATGAATAATATGGAGGGGGAAGTTATTAGCTAAGAGTATGTGTTTGATGCGGTGTGTGTTTTTTTCATGGAATCGGGAGTCAGAAAGGGAAAGGCCACGGTGAATAAGGTTTTTGGCTACGTTAATTCTTATTTATTATTATAGCGGTTTGATTCCGACCTGGACAGGTTGACTTTCGTTGCGGCCCCACGGAATGAAGACTTACCACTCCGGTTAGGATTAGTTAGTAAACTGTAGGATAATCCCCCTCCTCCAATCCTATGTCAGAAATGGCTCAGAAAAGGGTAAACATAAAGCATTCGACTTCGATCGAACTACGAATCAGATACTTTTCAGGCTAAAACAACAAGAAATTACTCGAATGCTAAGAACTTGTTGCTTGATTTTTCTCCTATCATATGTAGGGAGGGGCGATAAAGTTTATTTAAATCAGGAACTGTTTTAGACGCTCTAGGTCGTTTATTAACTTTGATACGCGCTACGTTTACTGTTACCTATAACTTAATCTAAAAACAAGTGTTCTGGCAGACGAATCGTGTCAATTTCAACTATTTCTATAGCTTGGAAATCTATAGTTTCGTTTTTGTTTAGATATTCATTTTTTAAAGGGAAGGGGGGAGGGGTAGAAGTTGAATTCTTATGAATTATTACAAGATTATAGTGTAAATTTGTAGTAACTATGTCAAATAGAAATAGTTCTAATTATTAAATTAGAAGTAGTAATTATTGAGTTGGAAATTGTTTAAAGTTTAAGAAAGAAACAATGCTAGAGGTATGAAAACAAACTACTGTTACAGATAAAATTTTTGTTTCATTAGAATTTTTAGAATCACAATGTTATCATAACACTTGATATCAATTTAGGCTTCTTGACTTGGCGGGCTTCAATTCGTTTGTACCTTATGGAATTATTTTTACCGTACAAATATTTTGATTAGAAATTGGAATTGAAATATTCAAGCTTACATAGGAACGAAACAATATAGGCTGTCGATCTTTCGGTTTTTTTTCGTTGACTTCGTTTAGGGAAATCAGTTCGAATTTCTCACTTTCTTGATATTTATTATTATATTTTTCAATTTTTTTTTTCAATTTAAAAAGTAGTTTAGAGAATAAATCTACAAATTATATTAATTTTTGATGCAAAATTTTACGATAAAAAATTCCCCCACTCTTTTTCGGTTTGCGGCTCCCTAAATAATAGGATTTTTTCCGAGGCACCCTTAATACATCAGATTTTTTTTTCTGGGTTTTTGACTTTATTGAAAAATTGGAAAACTTTCCTTTTTAAAAGCGATTACCCATTTAGAGAAAAATTAAAGAAAGGTACTTACCATTTTCGTACTATTTAGTGACTAAAGTATGACTGGAGAAGCCGTGCTTGCGCACTAGCCGTTTAAAGAGATGCGCATTGGAATGAAAACAATGAAAGACTTAAAAGTTGCTAAATTCTTGTAATTTTGTCAGCATGCACGATTGTTGGCGCAAAAATTTGAAAATTGGAAATTCCTAAAAAATTGCCGAATTGTTTAATTGAATATTTCGCGGCGCACACTTTGGCAATCATTGAGTTAAATCAACAAAATTATTTTTTCATTCAATTAATCTTAAAATGTAAACATTTGTTTAACAAACAATAAACGGAAAATTCTTATTATTTCACTAGAAAATAACTCTAAAATAAATTTCTGAATTAATCATTTATATACCTACATTTATAATTTTTGTATTCAATTTTGATTATTATTAATGAAATCACCTTTTTTTCTCGTTCGCTAATCTGAACCCCTGATTTTAATTATTTTGGAATAGCCAGAGGATACTGTGTGTATATATAAATAAGAACAACGCGCTTTAATTGTACCATACTCAAATTTATTTGATAAATATAAATTACCAAACATTGAAAATTTATAATTTTGTTATTATCAAGCTAATTAGAATAAATCTAATCTGATTCGCTGGAAAAAAACAACAATATTTTCGCAGAACATGATAGTATGAATTTATTGATATTCCTCGGTACTCATCAATATTATCTCCATGTAAGATGTTAGATTATAATTTCAAGAATAAACTCCTCAATCGTGTGTAGATTACTCATATGATCATTATAAATAACCCGATAATTTATAATATCGTAAAATGTTATAAATAATAAACTTTATCAACTATTAAGACGATGTATTTTACTGTCATTGGTGAGTTGTTAAACATTTATGTGCTATTTCTACGTATTGTTAGAATTGAAGTATGACTTTAAAGTGAATCTTTAAAAACCAAGATCAAAAAAAGTTTTTTAAATGTTTAATGTTAATCATGTCCTTACATTTCAAATACCAAACGAATGAGGCAACAGAATAACTATCAATAAGAATTTTAATTTCCAGGATCTATGAAATGTTAGGGCTGAAATGTTATTTTGACTTCATCAACCATGAATTTTTTGTTTCATTTTTGTGCATCCATCGTGACTTGACGAGAAATCTTATATTTTCGTGTTTGATTTTATTTTGATGACTACATTTTGAGCCGGAATTGCGTTGATGCCCCGTGGCCTGTTCGTCTCGTTTCTCACCACTCTTGAATATTTAATAAGTATCATCATGTGCATACAAATTGCCTATGACAATATAATTCGTCATTCCATTTTGGAAAACGTCCCTTGAGTATACATGTTTGTGGTTGTTTGTCATGGGATCAGTGTCGGGTTATTATTCTATGTTGGCACAAAATGTCAATACTGGTGCTAAGCGTTAGTCTTGCCTTTTGCATATTATAAATCATACTATACTACCGCCTGTGTTGACAGTGCTTGTTTAGTATTCATCTGACATCATAAAACAAGGCTTGCTAACATGACAGTTGTTATTGCCTGTGTAACAAATGTACTGATAATTTTCCTCGATTGATATGACTATGTATATCTATGTAATATATGTACAGAAAAGTAAGTTGTCGGAAAGCTGAAGTGGGTTACACTAAACACGGATCGGACTTGAAACACGGAAAATTGTTGTATGAATTTTTTTTGTATGATTTTTATGGTCATTATGGTGAAGTATTGTTGATTCTAATAGTGAGAAGATTATTGACTGTGAATAATATGTATGAGCAGAAGATGGTTGGGGTGCGGTCAGGGAACAATACGAATAATTAAAAACTTATTTATTAGTACCAACGTTTCGGCCAGAATTTCTAGCCTTCATCAGGGCTAAGAATAAAAACAAGATTAAAGTTAGAGCAGAATGGTTAGAAAATAAGAAAATAGCTATTATGGATACATAAATAGTGTTAACAGGCATAATTAGTTTAAGTATTATAAGAAGAGAAAGGCTGTATAAGAAGACTAATATTAAAATTAAGTAGTAGGAATGAAAAAATAATAAAATACATTTGAAAATTTAGTTATTAAATATGAGTAAAAATTAAAATTTAAAAAAATAAACTAATGAAAGAAATGGGAAATACTGCGTATGTATGGGTTATAAATATGTAGGTAAAAAAATAGGGTCAAGGAAATAAAAAAATAAAGATATATAATGCAAAAGAAACAAAGAAACATGGATGTTTTAATTTGATAATGATAATTAAAATTAAAGTTATAGAAAAAAAAATAAAAAGAGAAAGAAGATATAATTAATGTAATAATGTATAAATGTAATAATATAAATGATTTAATTAATGAAACATGTATGTAAAATACTAGAAACAGAAAACAAAATATAAAGTTAAGTAAGATAATATCAGTAATTAGTAAGTTTGTCAATAATAATATGTGGTTAACATAACTAATATAACGTGGGTAATGAAATTTAGAATGATTAGAAAATAAAAAAATAATTGTTACGAATAAATTATGCAACCTGTATTATTATGCAACAAATCCTGTACAAGAAAATGTTATGTAGAATATTCAAAAAAACAACGAAAACAATGCAGAATATTTAATTGACAAAAGTTAAGATGGGTTATTGAATGTAATACTATCATGTAACGGTGTACCCCATTCACAGTTTTTTTTTTTTTTTTTAATTAATTAGATTTATTTATTGATAGATATTACAATCTGCCACACAGTTGTGGGCAATAGGTAATATTTATAAATGATCTCATACATACTAAAATAAAAAAAAA
>NW_027105190.1:1197159-1239230 GCF_000696795.3 Halyomorpha halys | reverse complement strand
TTGGAGATTGGATGAGGCTGTTATAGGATCGGGATGGGAGGATAGGTCATTCACAGTTATCACCTATTAAATCTTATCTCAATCAGGGGTGAAGTTACAAGTTATTCGAAATTAGGGGCCTAAAATCTAAAATTTACTTACAATTTTGAACAGATTTTATAACTCATCATTGGTCTGGGAAACGTTTTCAGAAATTGGCTTTTTTCCATAATATTTTCAGATAACTAACCTTTAAATAGCGTTTGTAAGCAATTTTAAGTATAAATTACTCTGTGACTAATCTTTTACCTCAATCTTTACAATTAAAAAAGTCCCAACTTTTTGGATTTTCAAATTACTTTAGGATGACACTCCAATATTCTCTCCATAACAACGTTTCCATCCATATAAAATTCAAAATTTCAATCTAATTCTCGTTCCAAGATCTCATATTTGAAGAAAAAGACATTTATTTCTGGCATTTTAAATATTTCTGCTTGTAAAAAAAGTCAGCAACAAACTGCAATTGGAACTGAGTGTGTCGTTTGAAAGGAACAAGACGAAAAGTTGAAAAAAACGGGTAACTGAAAAAAAATCTTTATTCTATGAAATAAATAAATTCAATTGGCCCTATTTCATTGGTTTGTATCGTTCTCTTCATTGAAAATGGACCTAATTTTATTTTCAATCATGTTCTGCAATTTACATTGATTTTATTTCTGTTGAAATAATCGAAATATGGAATAATAATAAAGGCCTAACGAAGTCAACGGTTTGATGCCGATACCACCAATCGCTCTCTACATACATCCTTCCACTGATGCCCATTCAAACCCAATTCTACTAAATCAGTTTTAACGCAATCCTTCCAACTACGTCTCGGTCGTTTACCCGTCGGTTCAGTGTTTATTAACATTTTAGGGATCCGCTCGTTACTAATCCCTACAATCTTATACGCCGTAATGCTTTAACTTGAATTATATTTCCTGGGTGTAGGTCCCTTAATTCAATGTTGTATAGTCTTCTAAATTCTCCCGTTAATTTATCCTTTTTCGTTCCGAATATTATACGTAATACTTTATTTAGGATAATAGTTTTGTAAATTCTAATTTTTAAGTTTTTTGATTCCAGGCGCGAGCTAAGTAGTTTCGAAATTGAAAAATAACAAGTATTTCCCGTCTTCAACTTTTACGTTTTATTTCCCCGTAAATTCGCTTTTTCTAGTTACCATAGACCCTAAATACTTAAACCTATTCTACCTGTTCAAACGTACTTCCTCCTACATCTACCTCACCGAAATTGCTCGCGTTTCTGCTGCTAGACCTAATTCCTTACTGGAGTTTATTAACGCGGTTGTATTTAGTTCTATTGTTCCTTTGTTCTCACCCAATAATACCAAATCATCAGCATAGCGAAGCACCGGTATTTTATCACCTCAAGTTAAACCCTTTTCCGTATTCATCGCACATTTAATGACGTATTTTAGTGCTAGATTAAATAAGATAGGTGATATATGCATAAAATAAATGCTACACACAGTTTAGCTAATAGTTATTACACCGGATCGTAAAAATATTTCGTCAATTGTTCAACAAATGCTTGTATGTATGCTAAATATGCCATTGCCTAAAGATTCGAGCTCTGGTAGTAAATTTGGTCTGTATAATTTTAAAATGCTTACCAATGCAATATAGCTAACATAGCTTTCGCTGGTTTAAGAAAATTGAATACCCACTTGGCAGAGGACAGATGGAAGCAAGCTCTGTGGCTTGGATAATATCGATAACAAACCAATCGATATAGTGAGATGATATTTCTCCTTTTATCCCCCACCCTCCCCTCTCTATCCCTCCCCATCTCAAGATACTTTGATTTCCTTCACCCGGGGTTGATATTTTTCTAACCATATCTCAAAATAACCGAGCTGTATCATATCATCTTGGCGGCTTGCTGAGTTTGCACAATTTGATTTGGGTTTGTTCATGCTTGTATCACATGGTGGTTTTTTACCTTGCTATCTCTAGTACACCTTCGCTTCGCTTAGCTTTCCTCTATATCTATATTTCACTTCAACCAGAAGAAGCTTGATAGTGCAACTTGCATTATAGGGCAGAATTTTCATCTCTGAGGTTTTTTTTTTTTTATGTTCTGAATGAAGTTATATTTTTAGTTTTAAAGTAGGTACTATGGAAAAATAGGCACAATACTCTCACGGGCTAGAATTTTGTTTTTTCTTGCCCTTCATTAAATTAAAATATAAATGTATTTACATGTATCATTTACTTATTCTATTTTAGTTTTTATATGTATGTGTGAGAATGTTTTTTAAAAATTAATATATTGTAAATGGGGACTATCATGTATTTATATATTTTTACTATGTTTGAAATGATTATATATTCTTTTATAGTTTAATAAATTTATTTGTATGACTGATAAAAAAAAGAGAGAGAAATTTTTGTAGAATTGAAACAATAGAAAAATAAAACATATTTAATGAACGGTAAAAAGCTGAAAAACATGTCTAAGTGAAGATAAAATAAATAATAAAAAGGAAAAAAATAAATCATAATTCATAATATTTCTGCTTAATTCTTGCACACAATGCTGAAATTATTATAATGCGACAATTTAAATAAAATATGCTGTGATTATTTATATTAATAGGATTATAAATAAAAATTGTGTTTCACAAGTTATAACTATGCTTTTTTTCTCTCTACTTGACTGAGTTTTATCCATTTGATTGCCTGGTGGAACTATAAGGTGTTGATATCAGTCCAGCTAAGGTGGTATAAGTCTAGCCTATGCCATGGAATTAACTCACGGGCTAGAAGTGAAATTTCATATGTTCTATAATTTGTTGGAAATTTTATTGTTTCAGGAATAGGAAACAGTTCTTTTATACCCTCTACTTTTCTTCTGTGAATATTTTATTTTCTGGGTATTTCTTTGGAGTAGGTTATTACGTGTATTTATAGGTCAATGTTTTTTCGTTTGAGAATACATTGTGTCCACTGAAGTTACAACTCCTGAAGTTACAACCTCCGAGTCTTTGTCTAATTAGTTAAAGTAGTAATTATTACACTGCTTAGTAATATTAGATTTTTTAATGATAGTTGTTCGGAATTAAAGTGATTCATCCCCTTTTGTAAGAGTTAAAATTAATTTCAAAGAATTCCTCGGTAGAGCTCCGAGAATTGTGTACAGCCCTCCCTTCAAAAGGGCTAAGTCTCCCTCTTCCGTTAAAATTTTTTTCCTACTTTAAAACTTACGAAACTGTATTTCCAATAAAGTTTTAGACTTTAATTAATAATACTTATTGAAAAAGTTTAGCGAACTTTTTACTCCGTTTGCCCCGTTCTTGCCAATTAAGAAAGACCCCTGTCAACCACGGTATAAAATTGATTAAATTGCGAACCATGTTTCATAGTGGTTCTTGAAAGAAAGAATGTTTCCAAAAGTGAAAAAATGAACTAGTTAACAATGTTGTTACTGCAAAACTAGTAGTAATTAATAAAAACGTAAATATTACTTAAAATAATTTATGAGGAAAAATATACTTATTAATATTTTTTTTAAATAATTTATTTATTGTTATTTACAACTGTATACAAATATATACAACTAAATTTGCTGTTGGTGATAAAATGACACGATAGAAACATATGGAGAATCTACCCATTGATAGAACTCCAATAACATTTCTATAGGAGAAGATCTTGAGGCCATCTTATTTTCAAACGCCTTGAAGGATTATTAGAAAACAAGTGGGTTTGGGTTGTTGGGAAGTATATCATGGAATGATGGGTATCTGGTTCTGGCCAGCTCGGCAATATATGGAACTTTGAGGTTCTAATGGATGACTTAATTTGTGACAAAGTAAGGAGCATTACGGATTTTGGACTGTAGGGATTGGATTCAGGAGGGATTCGATGGCTTAGTGGTGCCCTAAAGCTACTACTCCAATCTTGTTTTATTTTTCATATTTCCAAAGAAAGCTCAATTACCATTCAAACATTTATACCTAACATCATATTTTGGTTATGTAAGGTATGCTTAAAAACATCTTAATTGTTTAAAATGTCGAAATTTCATACGCTTAATATTCTGTTTTACTATTTGAAAAATTTCACGGTTGCAAAATGTAAAAATATTGGAAGAGACATTAGGCGAACTCGTAAAAGAAATAAAAAACGTTGGGGCGGTGGAAAAAGGGAATGGTAAGTGGTGACAAATAAATATGGGAACCGCGGGAGCGTGGAAGAGTTATCAGGGAGGGTTGATGAAACAAAATGGCGGTCTCCCCTGGTTTTGAGTGAAAGAGGGAAGATTAAAAAAGAACGGGGGAAAAAGTCAGAATCAGTGAGCGGGTATAAAAACATTGCCTTTATGGCTGAGCATTTGTCTGTAACAGTGGTCCTAGTGGCTTTTTCACCAGCAGTCTGTGTAAACCAACACTTGGGCTGCGGCTTTCTTTTGTAACCACCCTCGTGTCCTTTCCTTCCTCTCCTCCGCCCCCTTGGCTCTTCTCTTTAGGGCAACTTAATTGTTTGTCACCTCCAGGGCTCCTTGCGGTTGATGTGATTGCCTTTTTATATCACTTTTATCGATCTGTAATAATCGTATGGGCATGGTAACAAAATGTCTTACCACCTTATTTATTATAAAAAATTGGTTACTCTGATAGTGTTTCAAATTTATTACTTCGTTTATTCCGCTAACTGTGACTGCAGTTTCATAAAGAACCTATGTTTTCAAGGCATACAAAGCCAATAACCATACTCCAGAAAAAGAAACGCAGCTATAAAATTAATTATTTTTATTTCACCCGATTTCTTCACATTGGTAGTCTCCGATTCTGTCTTTAGGGTATTCCATGATTCGAATAGTTAAGATTAGCGTAAATATTTTATAACATACAGAAAGGAGTGAAATTCCTCGATAATTATTACAATCCATCGTCGGTCCCTTTTTGCGAACAGGAATAAGTAGATACTCCCTCCATTCCTCAGGTAGCTTTTTATCCACTCTTCAGATTAGCAGTAGAATTGGTTTTAGAGGGGCATCTGGATACATGATACTCTGGATACACCTGGAAGGATGTATGTAGAGAGCGATTGGTGGTATCGGCATCGAACCTTCGGGTACGTCAGGCTTTCATTATTATCATACGGAGATACGGATCGAAAAAGCATAACATAAATAGTCCTGCGGAATCCCTTTTCTATTTCATTTTATTTCACATTATAAAGAAGTATTTATTTTTTTATCGACCACATATTCTAAGATTCAGTACCTTATAAAATTCCTTGGAGGGTTTATTAATTCCATTTAAACAATAAAGTGAGCTAATAAAACATCGGAAAGAAGTACTTCTTAAACCATTTATTACTGTAAAGTTGGCTATATAAAATATATATTTTCTTCAATTGTCACGTCGAAGTTTTATGCTATACTCCTTAACCTCATATAGTTTATCTAACCACTGCAAATGAATTGATATAAATTACGAAATAGATTTTGCTGTTGAATTAAATTTTGAAGGAATGCCTAATCCCTTATTCAAATGTTGGAATCCATCGTTTGAGTTTCTATTGCTTAAACTAATTTTTTTCTTTAATTAAATTACTTACTAAAATATTTTTTATGACTCAGAGATTTCCATGAACTAAAATCATGTTTTGGGATTCGTTTTCATTTATACATTCACTATACACTATTTGATCAGGTCATATTCACTAAAAACAATACTTTTAAATACCTAAAAAATTCGTCATATCCGGATTGACTGATCCATTATAACACTTATTTGACAACGGATCGATAAACTGGAAGAAATAGGACCAAATTTCTTCCTTGATGTCTACTATGGAAAAATAACAGTGAGAATTTTCGATTTTGGGGACAATTTTTTTTTTTTTCATTTTACGCTAGAATAAACTCTTCTCTATCTTTCTATGGTAGTGAGGAAGCAAAAAACGGGGGAAAAATTCCTTCCAAATATCTAAACTTCTGAAAAAGAAAAACACCAAAAAGCTAGCAAAAATGTATTTTCTTTGTATCACAAACATGATTTTCTAGGGAAATGTTATGATGAGGTACATATATTATTTTTAATTACGAAATATCACTGTAAATTGCATGTATTATCCATCATTCTGACCAGAAAAAGTGCTATTATATTTTTTCGGAAAATATAACCTGTTATTCTGATGAGTAAATTTAAATTATATCATTTAACCGATCTAGTTCGAAACAGATACCATTCCTTTATTTATAATTATAAACTCCCAAACCCACTAGTTTCTAACCTTGTTTCGTCTTCCATCCTGACAATCCTCCGAGGCTTCTGAAAAGAAGTTGGTCACGAGACCTGCTAATGTAAAAACGTCATTAGAGTGCTGCCAATGGGTAATTTCTCTACCTGCCTGTCTCACACCATTATAAACTAAAATCAAATTTACTGAATGTATTTATATAAATGTACAGTTCTAACTTTCAATAAAAATAATTTTTAAAAAAATGACGTCTTATTGAACAAATTGGTTGAGGTTAAATTCATCAACATTAGATATGAAGTAAAATTTCTGTATTTAACATGCGAAACATGGTTATAGATACTTTAAGAATTTGTTATAGGTTTACAAATGTCATTCTATTTTTGAAACATTGTTAATGATCTGCAAAAGCAAGATTTATTAGAATTATTCTTAATTTTTTGAATTACACAATAAATCTCAATTATTTGACCGTTCTGGTGTTTATTTGCCTCTATTCCTAACCACCAATGCCGGCGATTCCAGTTTATAATTGCATTGACCCGATACACAGCAATCCTTAACAATTAAAAAGCAATGCAGGGCCGATGCGGTTGGGTAATATGAACTGCAAATGGTTCCATATCCTCGCCATCGTAGACCACAAACGCCCTACCATGGTCACAGCCCAGCTACCTGTTAGTCACGTACGATTCCTGATCGTTGTGCACACAATGGCCCCTGATCTATGCACGCGCCGTGGACAAAGACTGGATAACGGGCTGTATGCAGAGGACATAGCAATGATTTACGATGCTGAATCGTATCCCTCACGGTCCTATTTTCGTTACATTAAATAAAAGGTTTGATAGGAACGTTTTATTTATTAATTCAAATTAATATTTAAACATCAATTATATTGAATAAATATACAATTCAGATTAAATTACACTGACTGACAGATCATGTAACATATTCCAATTAGGTTGGAGATTGAAGTTTCATTACGCCCCTAGGTGAGGGTGCTATATAAAAGGCTAAATATAGGCGGGGACTCGGCCCCGCTGGGCCCCATCACTCTCGCGGCCACAAGGGACACCGCCACTAATTAGCTCCTTTCTGGGGAGGTGGGATTTGAATTTAAATTGGGACCTCTCCTGTGGGATTAGAGCCCCATACCCTGGCTAAAAACCTGCTCGTGTATTACACAGTTTTTCTTTTCTTTTTTTTCCTTCTCTTATTTTAAATTTTCATAATGAGTATTATTTAATTCACAATATTTGGTTACCGTTTTGACACATTTAAGAATTAAAGAGTTTACTATTTGGCCAATATTGTACTTTAAAGAATTTTGTTTTAATTTAATTCGTCTATATAAAATTATATATTGTGTTGGAATTACTTACAAATAAATAAAGATGGCACAGAATAAAACGAATATTTTAGAGTCGTTGAGATTGAAGTCGGTGTGTGAAGTAGTGACTTTCCTATTCTCTATATGGACGCTCCATCTGTGGCTACAGATTTTAGGTGAATAAATTTGAGAAATCACATTATTCTGCTGATCGTTTGATTTATTTAAGCACAAATAAATAAATCATTAATTTAAGCACAAATAAATAAATGATTTATTTAAACACAAATAAATATATGATTTGTTTAAGCATGAATAAATAAATCATTTATTTAAACACAAATAAATAAATGATTTGTTTAAGCATGAATAAGTAAATTACGGAAAGTCTGGTTAGCATTTTTCTCAAAGTGGTTTTGTACTTAAGCTTTATTTATAAACTTATAAATTCTATCTAGAGGGGTAAAATTAGCTGATTTTTTTTTTGGAGATGGTAAATTTCAGAACAAGTTTATTAGGGAATTAAAGATTTTTTCCAGAGAGCGATTGTCATTCTGAAAAAGTCATGGAATTTAACGAAAATTTATTTAAAACCATTTTTTTTTTAAATATATTTATTGTAATCTAAAACAGTATTAAATAAAAATAAATCTAGTAACTATCATGTAAGTGATGATGTTATGGGGAATTTACTCCTTCGTGAAAGTCCAATTCTAAAATAAAGGTTACCATATTAAAGCTAAATTTTTATTCTTAAAACTTGACTTAGTACATCATCAAATATACCGACAACTCGTTCAAACGTTCTCATACTCGACTTTCAGTTCCGTGATAATCGATTCTTTACTTTTTTTTTTCCAATTTATGCACACAAATAAGTATGGAAGCATCAATATCGAGCCTAAGACTTTTCTAAAATGAAGGGAATATAATTAATATAATAATTATGAGAGATAGTTGACCGTGGATGATAAATGAGGAGAAGATGGTTGGGGGTGCGGTCAATGAAACACAAATAAGTATGACTAACTTATTTTAATGTGCCGACGTTTCGGCTAGAGTTTCTAGCCTTCTTCAGGGCTGCTTGCTGAAAAGTTAAGCGCCTAATCACTAACTTACGTCATCAATAACTTTTAATTACCTAATCATTAACTTTTCAGCAAGCAGCCCTGAAGAAGGCTAGAAACTCTAGCTGAAACGTCGGCACATTAAAATAAGTTAGTCATACTTATTTGTGTTTCATTGACCGCACCCCCAACCATCTTCTCCTCAATTAATATAATAATTATATAATAATATAATAATTCCTCCCAATTAAGGAAAAATACAATTAAAAAAATAAAGACGTATATGGTATAGGTTTTGTCTACTCCAAGCTCCTACCAAATAAAATAGACTGAATAACGATTTCATTGAAATTATTGACGTATTTTTCGTTGCAACCTCCAATACCTATAAAACGTGTGAGCTTCCTATTCGATTGTCCTGTATAAACAAAGAGTTGGACGATAAGTTGGACGCTTACCAAACAGTTGAGGGACTTTAACAGCACAAATGAATAAATGTATCGACAGTTTCTCTAGACTTAAAAACACTTAAAAACCTTTGGTAAAGTAAAAACGGCATCTATGGGTACCTGATGAACTTGAGCGGCAACAGCTGAAACGTTATGAGACATGCGTTTCACTGCTTACTAGGCAAAAAAACGAGCGTTTTCTCGAAAGAATATTCACGCCAAGTGAATTGTATATGACAACTGGCGTCGGTCAGGTCAGTGCTTAATATCGACAAAAGACCGGGACACATGCCAAAACCAAATTTGCATTCAAAAAAATTATTGTGTGATGATCAAAAGCAAGAACAATTAATTTTTCTTTTTTGGTCAGAGCTGGAACCATGACATCCACATCGTACTGCAGTGATATTGACATAATGAATCAAAAACTTATCAAAGAACAACCCGCAATGGTCCTATTCTCATGACAACATCTGACAAACAAAATTAGCTGTGTTAAGAAGTCCTTCCACACCCACCTTATTGTTCATATTTATCTTCAAAAGATTTCCATCTGCTCAGAAATTTGGACAACTTCCTTGAAAGTAAAATATTTGAAAATGTTTCGCAAGTCAAAAACGCATTTTATGCGTTACACAAAACCCTGAATGTTTCAGTTCTGGGATTGAGAAGTTGATAACTCGTTGTGGCAAATGTACTAATAAATAGTAAATAAACTAATACTTTAATGATAAATTGTTTATTGTTAATATTTAAAAATGGATATGGGGTTGGAGTATACAGGATTTTATTATACATATTGTATAACCTACATGTAGTTTATTCTCTAAATCTGATGCTAATAGGGTCTGTAGATGAAGTGTGAACTTGGTGATTTTTTTTGTTGACCCGGCAGAAAATGTGATATGAGGAGGAGAGCTTAGTGCTTCGGTAGGAGCTGATATGGCGCCGTGTTAGGCTAAAAGCATGCCCTCCCGGCTGTCCTACCTTCTACTAAATCCCCCACTTTACTACGCCCACGAACTTTTAGCTAGGCACTGTCGTCCCTTTTTAAGAGCACTACGTCTGTATTTTCACCTAGCAGTATCTTCATATTTATCCATTGTTTGTGTTCGATTAATTAAAAGTAAAAGGTTTTATTTGTTTGATACTGAGCCTGGAATTGTATTTTTAACAGCAAAAAGCCGAATCCAGTAGTATTTAATTTAATCATATCACCATTCTAGTTATTAGAAATTACTTACATTTTATTCTAAACAATTCTATTTTAATCTTTTATTATTATATTTTTTATATCAAACATGTTTCCTTAATTTTAAATACATTAATTTAATTAAATTATTGAATACTCTATTGTATTAATTTCTTTAATTAAATTAAATTTTTAAATCTTATTAATTATTGATTCTGGAAATAAATAATTATCTTTCTTTTAGATTTACACTAATTTCTTCTATCGGCATTTCTCTTTTTACTCCCATTTTCGAGTTACTTCCATCAGGAATTCATGAATGTAGTATCTAATAGTCATTTTTGTTGATTAATCTGTATTTAAAATTCTTAATACTACATTATAAACTAATCAATATTTAAGATATAAAGATTTTATTTCTCAGTATTATATTCAATTTATTTAAAAATTGGCTATTCTGTAAAAAGGATTTTAAAATGTATCAAATTATTAAGAATTCGTATTCTAAAAGAGTATTAAGTGTTAGATAGAATTTTAACATATTATAAAATATAAAAAAGATAATTTCTGAGAAAGGAGTCAGTCATGAACATAATTTATATTAAAAAGCCACAAATCTCCAAGTTCTCTCTAAAACCTATGGGTTTTACTATGCTACGTACATTTATCTTACCTTCATTTAAATATTAAATATTTGAAACCAGAATTTATTATCTACTGGATTTAAATACTACAAAGTCCTGCTCAATGAATAGTGGGTATCTCATCGCCAGGAAGTAACCCTATTGTGATCATTTTCTTTACAGTCTCATGTTTTGGTCTGTATTTTTAAACATTTCAAGTAGTATAATAGAGGGGGTGCCAGCAAAAGTGAAGCCAAAAGGGGGCTTGATGATGAACTCCAAGGGCGTGGTAGAGGTGATGGGAAGACAGCCTTAGCGTTCAGTTTAAATTAGAATGCCGGACATTTATATTAATCTCAAAGTAAACTTAGGCTTACTGAGCGTGGTAAAATCCCCTCTTTTTTGCTTCACTTTCCTTTTGAAGGATAATAGGGTATACCACCCTCTGTAGAGAACAGAATATTGATAGGTTAATCTATTGTAGCCTCTCTGTAACCTTCTGAGGAATAGTCAATCAAGAGTCCTTTGTTTAAGAATTAGCAACACGTTTTTACAAATTTCATCGCCTAGTGTTCTATTATTGAGGAATATCACGTATGTAGTCTGACCCAAACAGAAACATTTAAGAAAATTTGGATATCCAATATATGTTTCTTATAAATGAGAATGATTTTTATTTTAAATTTGGTCCTATTAATTTTGAATACTTAAATATCATAATATCTTGTATAAAATAAATCTTTTTTTTCCTTAAATACCCATTTCTTTATTTTATTGTCCTTTTTTTACAAAAACAATTATTTTTATAATCTATGTTCTATTAATTTTAGTTTTATTAATTATCTAATTGTGCTTTAATAAAGCTATCTTCCATATTAAAATGTTCTTTATTTAGAACGGTTAATTATTCATGACGTTTCGGGACCCTGCCTCTGGCGCCCGAACATCTTTGTCTTCTGTTTGATATATTTATGTCATAATAACACCTCTCACTATTTTGTCCCTTATTTAAGTGAACAAATTTAAATGAACAAATGTCGTCTTAATTGCTAAAAAAAAATATTAAATCTAAATTATAACATTAGAAGTTATATAAGTTAGGAGAATCTTTTATTTATCTCCATTGTCACAGAACTCTAGTTTTCAGTCCCATTGGAAGAAAAATTGACTCTTCCCAGATATTGAATTTTTTTTTTTATTTGTGAATTTTGTAATGCTTTAGTGGATAACATTTAGACAACTGAATCAATTGGTTCCAAATGAAAAAAACCATTCCTATTCTGATGAATTGGCAGATTGTAGAATAAAATTAAAACAAAAAAATCTGGTTATTGTAAGTAATAAGTCCCATTGCTAAAATTAACAACTTTTCAAATCAGAGTGCTATATGAAAATATGTGTGAAATACGTCTTAGTTACATAGTTTAAGGTGTAACATTTTCCATAAATATTTTGGAAATTTTGTATATGCTTATATTGTATCTTTGTTTTGGATTGTAATAAGTATTAATTTTAATTTTTTTTATTCAGAAGAAATATTTTTACCGATTCTCTCATTGCCATGTAAATTGGACACTCAGCATTAATCTCTCTAGTTGGATATGCTATCTCGCTCATATATAGAACCAAGTACTGGAGGGGGCGGATGTGTCGAGGTATTGAGGAGCCTACGATAGTGGGACAGTGGAAGCCTGTGTGTCAGCTATCGGGACGTTATCAGTCCATGTGTGGGGCCTTTGTAGCAGCTGTCTGAGGGCCTCTGTCTCAGGCGATGCTTGTCATTCTCATACTAGTATAATGTTACAGTGCTTTTCCAGTTAATAATATAACAGTGAATTACATGATCTCGTTTTAAATTTACAATATCGGAAATCATAAGGAAACTTAAAAAAAACAATACGTGCATTTCAACACTTTCTGCTAAGAGTTGTACTTGATTTATAATTAACTTTACTAATAGTAAAAATCTAGTATGATGCGCGCATTACACTACTTTCACTTACCACCCTGCATTGAGTTAAAATTAATCCCACCTCATTTCAAAACAAGTTAATTTAACAGTTTATTAAAACTTACATTCTGCTCTCAACCAATTATTATGAATTATTATTAATGTGAATTACAAATTTAGGACATATTTCTACCCCTAATAAGTAATTTCAGTTCTGTACTACTTTTTGTTTTTGAATTAGAATGTTCACACCATTTTGCTATATTTGGATATTTTGACTCATGGGGTTTTGAAGACCTTGGATATTTGAGCTACTTAAATATGACAGCTGTAATATTCTTTATTAAACCGAAACAAAGCTTTGAAGGTATGAACTCATGGAGAGGAGTTATTAAATACATATTTTTCATTCTTTAATACAATGAGTATATAAAAAAAAATTAACTATTGTATTACAAATATGGAATATATAGCAGGATATAATATTTTATAAAACTGGCTTTTTTAGTCAATAATTTCTGCTCTTGTTCTTTTTTTATATTTTATTCATATTTCTTATATATAATATAACTGCAGGTTTAATCGAAAAAAAATTGTGGAAACAGAGCTGAGTTTTTCTTGTAGCTTTGTTATGTTATTGTGTACATTAAGGAATAGTATATTAAGTTTTATGCATTCTCAGTGGTCATTAGTTTGTCATAAATAACGTCATCCATAAGGACGTTAATGTTCCATATGTAACAGACCTAGCCCGATCCAGATATCAATCCTTCCATTATAAACTCCCTATACCACCCAAACACACTAGTTTCTAATCTTGCTTCCTCTTCTATTCCTGACAATCCTCCGAGGTGCCTGAAAAGAAGATGGCCACGAGACCTTCTAATGTAAAATGCAATTTCTCTACAAGCTGTTATGATCTTACATAAAATTTATTGGATGTATTATTATATTCAGTTGTAAATGTCAATAAAGATATAACAAAAAAAAAGTTTTATATCTCCTTTTTGTTAAGTATTTTCAATTTATTTACTTTTAAATATGAAATAAAAAATGAATAAACCATTTATCTGGGAGACTATTAAAAGTGAGTTAAAATTAAAATATGAAGGACTTGGGGGAATTTGTAATTTAATGAATAAATAATGAATCTTAATGAGTAAATATTAAATTTTTAATTTAATAAATAAATAATAAATCCATTTCATTTATGGACCGTCTATTACATTTTTCCTCAACAGTTATACCTGTAAATCTAGTAGATAAACGTTTTTTGCATTTTTTTCCTCACATTTTCAACACTTTTTTAGTTTCGCTATATTAGTTTCAAAATTTATCGAAATTTCTTTAAAAAATGAGGTGGTCTTTTAACATCTTTACGGACAGTATTTGGTTACAGCAATATATTTAAGGAAATACGATTTTACAATTCTTTTTACTGAAAGGTCATTCTATTTATTTTACTTAATACTTCCACATTTTTATTTATTTATTTTTTAATAAATGCGTGATTTCCTTTGAACAGTTACGTTATTTCCTCAATTAATGATATCTGTGGAAGGAAAAGGCGAGGCAGCCTATTGAATCTAGAACTGAGCTTAACGAGAGGGTGCTAGGTTTCCGGACTAAGACAGGGCCCATGGAGTACACCTACATAAGGAGGGCGGTTCATTATTGCAGCAGGGCCCACCGACACTAATTAGTGAACCCTTGGCATGCCCTACTTTCTACCTCCGTCTTCCCTTAGGCCCTTTTCTAAAATATATTTTTCTTCAAAATCCTTTTCATATTTCTTACCATTTGCCTTCTTCACTTTTTTCTAGGTCCAATTAAAAGTTAACGTAGTTTTGAATGAATTAGTAACCTCAAAATTTAATAATAGTTAATTTTAACGCCATGTTTAATAATTAATTGGTAAATTTTTATCTAATTACATTTATTTTTATTTGTATTATTTTCTTAAAGAAGTTCAATTTATTCTATAAGAAACATATGTATTTTATACTTAGGCGTGTTTGGCCGACATCGCCTAGCAGCAGACCAACGGATCTACGTTTTTGTTGAATCAGTTGTTCAGTGTTTGTGTTGACATTGTAATTATTATTTGTGATTATTACAGTTTATTAGCAGCCCTGTCTGCGTGTTAGTTTGGCCATTGTGGTTTCAATGTATTTTACTTGTTACTTTATGTTTTACAATTAATTAATTAATTGTATATTTATTTTCATCATTTAGTTTGCTAATTTTATTTTCATTTTTCGTGAAATGTATGATTAAAAAGACACCGAAGAAAACTGTATATAAAATAATATAATCTATTTTTCTGTTTGGTTGGATATTATTGTGCATGTTTTTTATCGATTAGGTTGAAACTGAGGAATATTTAATCACATGTTCTTCTATATAATAAACATTTTATCTATAAATTAAAATCATACACCAAAAATTATTCCTGTAATATCAAAGTTTGAATTTACTCATTCAAATAGCTGTTACAAATCATCATTTTTAATAAAAATTTAACTATAATGTTTAAATAATAACTTATTAAAAATGAATACATTGATATTTAATTGATGAAACTCCTCAAATGATGAAGGCAGTGTGGAGTAAAAGAGTTCAGTTGTTTAGTAAAATATAGTTGTTATAAATTATTTCCCATAATATATCTGCGCCAGTCGGCCTTCATATAGGAGTACTCGTGTTCTCTTTTTAAAGGTGTTATCCCAACAATTCATATCTAAATCGTTCATTTTGTTTAAAACTACTAATTCCAAGAACTACTTTTAGTCTTATTCGAAATTTTTTTTTGTGTTTGACCGGAGGAATAATAAGGAAGCTTTAGTGTATACAGCTTTCCATGACCCATAGGAATGAAGCAGTATGCAAGAACCATGCAGTAGGCAAGAACCATATAATGTGAATTTTTCGCAGGTGGCAGTTGTGACAAATGTTGCCATGACTATGCCTATGGAACTAAAATTTAAAAAAATTAGTTCTTCAAAAAGTATATGTGCCATGAAACCACTACATTGTTTACTTGCATCAAACAGAAGACTTATGAATGACTGTCAATGAAACAGGCATATATTACCAAAATTAAAGTACAGTTTGTTGGCTAGAAAAATCGCTGCAAATGGAGGAAAAATATTAAACATGAGTAGAGAAAAGATTTTAATGTGTGGCCAAGGGAAGTCATGGAATAGATGGTTTGTGGATCTGAGATCATGCGATAGCAATGTACAAGTAATTGCATTTTTGACTTATTTCTATTCCATTAGATGTAATAATAATAATTATACTATTATAATATGAAATCTTGGTATCACTATTGATCAAAATTTATCCTGAAATCCACAAATTGCCCATCGAACCGTGGTTACCCTGATGCAATTCAATAGAATACTCCTTCCACTTAAAACCTGTCAACTCTTGGTTTCTTTTGACTATGGCTGCCTGGTATATAGTGGACTCTCGGGTAATCACGAATTTAAACTTAAATGTTTTATGAATTGCACAGTACGATTTATTTTCGGAATCAGCAGAGATACGCACATAACCCAGTATTACACCGAGCTGAAGTTACTCGATCCATCCTTTCGATACCAGTCTTTACTAGCTTCCTTTTTATTCCAAGTAATTAGTACTCCCTAGGCCTCTCCTATATCCTAGAAAATCTGCAATTCAATTTCAGTTCAATCCCGTACTACCAGATCCTGTTTGTCTGACATCTATCCTCCACCTCACCGAACTGCTGAGTTTGATAAATCATTTTTCCCCGAGCGGCATATCTCTGGAACTCCATTTCCTCTAACATACGTCTTGTACCAAACCTTCCCACTTTTAAAACCCTTCTATTTAATTACCTTTTACTTCACCAATCTAATCCAATATTATAATAGTACAGAGATTATGTAATTTACTTTTCGTTTGGTTTTTTATGTATTCAGTCAGTTAGTTTTTTAATTTCTTTATTTTTTTCTGTATATAAGTTATAATTAAGTGTGGCCACATTGTTTTTTGGCCAATACATGTGATTATAAAATTAAAATTACCTTTGTTATAGTTCTAAAGGAACCTATTCCCAGAATAATAAACTATTTTTTCATTTCATAACAGTTAATAACCCTTTTTTTATTGTTGGAATGTTTTTCATCATGTTCGGCTAAGAGGGACTTCATGTTGAAACATCCCTCTTATTCAGCTCAATTAGGAAGACTTTCAAGATATCCCTTAGATTTTTATGGCTGACGAGTTCATCAATATCGACTTTGGCCCTCCTGAGTTCTGAAAGTGCTGCCGTTGCTTTCTGTGATTTCTTCTCGAAGCAAAAATTGGTTTGCCAACTTCTCTTTAACCTGCTGCTGCAGCTTCTCGGATCTGTTGGTAAAATTCTAAAGCTTAAAATACAATTCTACCACCCTCTGCCGTCTTTCATGACGCAATTACAATGTTTCTACTTCACTTCCCGGGTTCTTTGAAGATCATATTAAAAGTCTTTATATTATAATCTTACAATAAACAAGAAGCATAATTTTGTTGATAATTTGAAGGAGTTCATTTTGGTTTATTATTTTAAATAATGAAAATTTGTAACATTGACATTAATATCTGCTTGTTACATTATGATTTGTAATCACTCAAAGGAAAATATCACGACACAAAAAAATATTAGTGTATTCACCTTCTTCGGCTTTTCTAAGATACTTCTGAACCTAATTTTTTTTTACTTTGTCACAAAATTAACAGGTCATTCTAGAAAGTTCTTCGCCACTAGGCGCAAAAATCGCCCATTAGGTTTCAAACAAAACAGCTGATTATAGGTTTCTTACCCCCATATCTCGGGTAACTAAAGTTTAGAAACTAGAAAATAATAATTTTAAAGTTTCGAAGTTTATCCCGCCTTACAATTATACTGCAATGAAATTATTCATTTTGATGAATAAAGTATACTTAAAAATAAGTTTTTCATCATATTGTCAAATTTATATAAAATTAAAAAATATTTTCACTAATTATTAATATGTTAACTTGCAGCACCATGAAGGTTTAAATACATATATGTCTGTTTTAAACAAATAAAAAATCAAAATGGCTTTTATCTTAAATGTTTTTCTCTCTATTCAAATTATTATAATTCGGGAAAAAATAAACAACTACTGAAATTTATTGACCAATTATGTAAATCAGGTAAATCGTTTATACAAACATTTTTTTATTGACCAATTGTTAAAAAAAAAATTAACAAAATGCCATTCATTATATTTTTTTTCTTCTGAATTTTTTTTAATTTATTTAATGTAATTTACAACTGTACAAAATAATACAATAGGAAATATGTTGTATGTTTCATGTACACTTGAAAATCTTGGGAAGGAACCATCCATTGGTGGTACTTCAAACATTAATTTAAATTAGAAGGTCCCGTGGCCATCTTCTTTTCAGATGCATCGGAGGATTATCAGCGATTGTTAAGGATGAAAGATTAAGAATTAATGGGGTATGATGGTTAAGGAGTTTGGAAGGAAAAGACGCATACTTCTGAATTTAAAATATATTTTTCCTGAAACCTCCCTCCACCCTTTGAAACACGTATAAATTATTAAGTTTAAACTAACAGGTTAAATTGAAAGTATGCAGGAATAATCAAAAACCAAGTATTTTTCTAACTATTCCATCCCTGCAGAGAAAATGATGTAAATCTGACTTACATCACTTTTCCAACTACAATGACGATTTCCTTTGTGTGTTCCTGCTGATAAATAAAGACTACGAAAAATACAGTTATTAATTTCAGAGTGAGTTATTCTACTTTTCTTTTCACTATAATTGTTAATATATTTCAAATGGAAATAAATCCGCCTGGTTATATTTGATCCTACCGAATAATTTAATGAGTTTATATTTCATACAGAATTCGTGATATTGAATCGCACAACGGCCTATTAGATCCTCAAAATTATCCCTCTGGTATTCAGGTAAATCTCGGGAAAGCCCTAGAAACTTTATAAGCTATTAAATGGCAGACCGCAATAGGTTGAATAAAATCGGCCGATATCGATAAATACGCCCTACCATTGGAAAAAGTTCTGTGAGGGAAGGGAGCCTAAAATGTCTCTAGAGCTGTTGGGGGAATTGGCAGGGTTAGGAAACTTAGGAAGGACGTGCAGGTTAGTCTCCTCCAGGCTCAACTTTATAAAGTTGTTTCGTAAACCTTTAGCCCATGTTTTTTATTGCAACTTTCTTCAGTTTGTGTTTCACGTCCCGGCTCAGGCTTAATTAAAACGTTGAAGCCCCCTGATTTAGGAGCAATATTCAGATGATCTGGGGCACTTTACTTATTATTTTGTATAAGAGTACTTTTTGATTCACAGATCACATTTTAATCATAATTGTGCAAAGAGGTAATTTTTTCAAGATCACATTCAACCGTTTAAGATTTTCCCTAATTAAGAGTACCGACTTTGTTGAGGTTAGGTGGACCCTAGAATGCTCCCGAACCACAGGATTGACTCACGGCTACAGTTACAGAATAAGTAATTATCTGCCACAGTCGGATACAAACCTGAAATTTTGTAGTTGGTAGCACAGTAGCTTACCTACTGAGCCACTCCGCCCCATTATTTTAATCGAATAGTAAAAGAAGTATATGTTTATTTAAAAGAAAAAGTACCTACTTGGTTATATTTAATCTAACAGTTTCCACATGGTAGTTTAAAATCATGAGCAAACGGATAATATAGCATCCTAGTGTTTAATCGATCAAGAAAAGAGAATTATTCCTGATACTTTTTTTTTTTTTTAATAATTTATTTATTGATATTTACAACTGTATACACATATATACAAGTAAATTTGCTGTAGGTGACATAGTAACATGATAAAAACATGTGGAGAATCTATCCACTGATAGAACTCCAATAACATTTCTAGAGAAGAAGATCTCGGCCAAAAAAGGCCATCTTCTTTTTAGACGCCTAGGAGGGTTATTAGGTAATGAAGGAGAAGCCAGGCTAGAAACAAGTGGATTTGGGTGGTTGAGAAATTTATTATGGAAGGAACGGTATCTGGTTCTGGCCAAATCGGCAACATATGGAATATTGAGGTCCTGATGGATGACTTGATTTGTGACAAAGTAAGGAGCATTAAGGATTTTACGAAAGATTTTGGACTGTAAGGATTGGATTCTGGAGGAATTTGGTGGTTTAGTGGAGCCCCTCCTGATACTTAAAATTATTAATACATAAACCTGAACAGATGTTAAACTTAAAAAATAACCTGTACTTCTACAACCCCTTGAAGGTTTAGAAGCTCAGTACTTTGTAATTTGTTGTTTCATGTTGTGGCTCAAAGAGATGATTTTTTCTCAATTGCGAGTACCAACTTTATACAGGCTGTTTGAGAATGTCCCCTCGAGGGATTTTTAATGGGACTTGGAAATACTACCCTTAAGTGAAAACATATGGAAAGAGTTTTGGTAGCGATTTTCATCTCTGCAGAAGAAGAAAGAGCTAGCACATTTTAAGAAGGCCACTTTAAATAGACATTAGTGAGTAGAACTCCACCACACTCTGGCAAGAGAGGCAGCGGCAGCGGCGGTGGCAAGATGAGAAGAAAAGAACAGGACAGAAACCTGCCTTCCATCTTAACATCCAAACCAAGTAACCTATAACCCCTACCATAATTCTTTGTTAACGTAGTAAGAGTAAAAATTAATACAAATTATAATAATTATATTGTAATCCTTTCGGCAAAACAAACACAATCAAATGTTTCATAAAGATTAAAAGAATAGAGGTTTTATTTTATTTTGTTCATTATAATTATAGTTTATTTCAAATGCAGTTCATTCCAGAGATACCAGCGGATTATAAGTAATTCAAGTAATATCCCCCAACAATCAAACCCGCGGAATACTTGAATTACACAGAGTCTGTGTGTTGAATGACTCACGGCAAAAGTAACAGAAAAACTACTTCACCTTCTAAATTTGTCAAGTAGTTTGGTATCAGACTTATCACTTTCATATTCGCTATTCGAATGAAATATTGTACAACTTCTAATGGTTAATAATATGTGAGCATTTTTAAATTGGCATTATAATCTCATGAACAAAATTGTAAAAGCGGCAGATAGAAAACAGAATTCTTATACGATATTGATTACTTTTACTTATTAAATAAGCATTAATCTTTTATTTATTATTTTATTTTAATCTTTATATTCTATGCTAATCTTTTCGAAAATTTGTTAGTGTTTCGGACAAACACTTCCTGACTAGTTTGACTAGCTTCTTTTGTATTCTCTGTTAATAAAATATTATACAGCTTCTAGAGGTCAATAGTCCCGTAAACCTTTTATAATCGATATTGATATTAATTATTTTTACTTTTTTAATAAACGTCAAACTTTCATACTTCAATACCAAAGAGAGCTCTTCTATGTAGTGCTCTTAAAATTGATTTCTTCATAGATTTTTGTCCTACCTTGATTCCTCTGAGGACACTTAAAGGGAATATTTCTGAGACTTATCCAAAGGGATTCGGACGGTTGAGAAATTTGGAAACGCTTTCATGAAATTGTAATATAATTTACTCATTTGGGTAGTGATCAAAACACAATTTGTTGGTTGGAGATGTTCTGGAAGGAGAGAAACTCTCAAATTCAGTGTGTTCAAGTACAAATATCTCCTATTCCTATTGTTAATTATATAGTTGGTCCAGGCCAGGGAACACATCATAAAATAAAAGATGCGATGCAGGTACGGATAAAATATTGCACGTTAATATTGCACTGAATTCCGTGATTCCGGTAACTATTCTTGGGTATTCTTGAAAAGGATCAAAAAAGTGCGGTCTGAAACTATACACTATGATATGTCAAAGTTGAGGTTTGTATTAGTTATTAAAATTTCAATAAGTTATAATAGGTTATTATGGCATCATTGAATAAATAAGAATATTCTCCATTAGATTAGATGTTAATATCGAAAATACTAGAATATCTCCAGTTGGGTTTGAACATGGGATGGTACGTTTCTGGCTAACCGCGATTCTAAAGCTGATAGGGGTTCTGGAAACAGCTTTAATTATGTATTTGTGCAGCATATTATATATTTCTATATGCATCTGTTTTGGTTCTTTAGGGGTACCGAGTTACAGCTCTTAGAAATGTATTACTTATATATTGAACCAAGAACTAGATACCACAGTCCCTCTTACTATAGTATAATAGTATGTAATTAGTGATTGATTTTTTTTTATCCAAAGGTGTCGTGTTCACCAATTTACTAAGCTAATCAGGTGATCCCTTGACCATTTGAGTCACCGCTGATGGTTCTAGAAGCATAGAAAAGAATAGATGATTACATGTCATATACTTAACTTTCTATGTTTTTAATAAATTTATGAATTATATATTTTTTTTTTATTACTCCATTTTCAAAACACAATTCAAAAATTGTATTTTATGGGATGAAATATATGAATTTTGATATTGTGAGTTATTGGGGCATAACAGTCAGTATAGCAATGACCTCAGTCTAGTTTGAATTGTTTACCTTGCTACCGCCTGAGGCCGACTGCTTGTTGTTGACTTCCACAAACTTGGCCAACTACTCTAGTATATTGATGGCAAGGTTTAAACAATTGTTGGTCTCCGGAAATTTGCTTGTAATCAATTGCCATTCTCTCGTAACTTGTCCGAGATATTACTACATAAATAAAAAACAAAAAAGATTTTCTTATAATGGTCGTAATAGTTATTCATTACATCAAGCAAGGATGTTATTTGTTCATTTAAAATTAGTTCTGATGCAATAAGAACTAAGAAAACGACGTTTTTAAATTTCAGGCGCTTTTTAAATATTGTTCGATTTAACTATCCTAAAGTCTCCTCTTCACGATTTATGCAAATATTTCAAAAGTGATATAGGACCTTCGCTCCCTGGGGGTCTTAGTGGGGCGGGTACGGCTGGGAAAGTCAGTCCGAGTTTGAAAAGTCAGATAAATAAGGCTAACACTGAGGCCTGGAGTGGCGGGTTTAATGCCGTTTTTCAATTCCATTCTATAAAAGGTATGTAATTAAAGAAAAAAGCTTTTTAAATAAAATTAACCTATTTGTTACTACTTAAAAAAATATAAGAACATTAATAAATCACCAACTGAAATCTAAAAAGTTTTTTAAAAATTAAATTAACTTTTATATGTATATATATCTTACCATCTTCCTATATATAAATTAACTTATATTTTACTACTTTAAAAAAATATAAGGACATTAATAAATCACTATCTGGAACCTTAAAATGGAGAATAAAGCTTAAATGATCGCGTGTAATAAATTATAAGTTATTAAATTAAAGGCAAAATAACATAAAATTAAAAAAAAAATAGTATTGAAAAACTCTTTAATTACTGATATGAAACATTTTATATACACTGAGACAATAAAACAGAATATTGTAAAGGAAAGAAACTAATTTTCTTGAAACTTGTTATCTCTCATAACTACGTATTTAGTTTCTGTTGATGATAAAGTTAAAGATTTAATATTGTTTCATTAGGGCATGTAATGAGACATTCTGTGCCAGGGTTTAGTGGAATGTTGTTCATAGAAACGCGTTGTAAAAAATTCATTTGATAAGGTTTCAATAGTTTCTCGCTCTGATAAAAATAATGAATACCACATTGAATTAAACCAAAAAATTCTTTGGTTAATATACTCTTCATTAAACAAGAATATTTTTCACTTAATTACTGCGCTGGGGCATCTGGCTGGTTGTCTTTACATTAGGTTCAGATTGCACTGGTTGTAATATGGAAGTACAATCTGGGTCTTGAGATACTGTTTGTGTGGACGAATAAGAAAAACTTTAGAAAAATAAAGATGGAGAATGAGTTGTCTTGAGGATTTCAATGGATGCAATTATCTTCTGTTGAACATTAAAGATATTGAACATCCTACTATATTTTATTATAGACATATATTATTAGGTACTTTTTATCATTCTTATCGTAGCCATAAGGAGGACAGACAAGTGGTTTTCGGAGAATATAACAGATCTTTTAAAAATTGTTACAATGCTATATCTTACAATGCTGAGCTGTTCTGGAAAACTAGGCATGTCTTCCCTTCAAATGGCCCGTCGTTAAAAAAGTCAGTGATCTTTGTTGGTCTTCTATGTGTTGGATGTTATTTTATCTTCAGACTTTGCCAATGTAGAGTTGGCTGTTATTAAATCAATTGAAATTCATCAATTATTGTTTAAATAAAATAAATTTTATCCCATTTTAGTCTCAAAAAAATTTATATTTTTTTATAAATCCGACGCTTCATGCCAATTTGGATATTCTCAAGGAAAATCTTTATACAATTTTAGAAACACATCAATTTTTAAAAAAATTTATGTAGGCTATTCCTCCCAGATCATTAATTTCAATTCACTATAACCCTATTTTCACAATGCAACATATTAAATTAAAATAAAATACAAATTAAAACTTTTAATCACAGTTTTCACAATATTTGTTCAACTATATAAATTATAGTAGTTATATTTGTCAACAAATATTGTGATAAATTATAGTAGTGATGATTGACTATGATTAATGAAAATGAGCTTCATTCTTTTTGTGCTCTTAAATCAATGAAACATGAAATCTGTGCACCCTCAATTTCAGACGTTATAATATTTTAAATTGGTCAAAATCATATATATTTATGTATTTTTTCTTTTAGTCAAGGGTGTAAAAAGAGGATACAATGTTACACACGTTAAATGAATATTTTTTATCACGAGCTTTAAGTAACTGAAAGTAAGTTTTTCTATTATTGTAAATAAATTTTATTAATTTACAACAGGAAAAACATTATAGTACCACTACAAAATGGGGCGGGAAACACGAAAAATTCGAGGGTTAAGTGCAGACCTTGGCTTACCTAAGTGATTATGGCTTATCCAAAGTGATTTTAAAATATTTAACTTTTAATGCTTAATCAATAATTAACTTTATATAGGATCGAGTTAACGCAAAAAAATTTAATCAGTTTCAAATTTGAAGAATTATATATAATCTTTACACTTTCTGAGACTGTTTTTTATTGTTTAAATAAAATTAATTTTATCTCATTTTAATCTCAAAATAATTTATATTTCTTTATAAGTCCGACGCTTCGACCATTTCGGCCATCCTCGAGGAGAATTTTAGAACCACATCAATTTAAAAAAAATTATGCAGGCTATTGACCTTGACTTTCAGAAAAAATACATAAATCTATATGATTTTGACCAATTTAAAATATTATAACTGGTCTGAAATTGAGGGTGCACTGGTTTCATGTTTTCTTGCTTTAAGAGCACAAAAAGAATGATGCTCATTTTTGCTCTTACTCCAATTTTTTAGAATGAATTCATATTTGGCTTACATTAGGAGTTTCAATTTTTTTTTTAATATAATCAAATGAAACAAATAAGTATTTTCAAGTTTTTTTTTCTTGTAGAGGAGAATATTTTTAAATAAATTTTTAAATTTCTGTTGTCAAAATACCTTCAAAGCCAAGTTGTTAAAATTTTAGTCTGCACTTGCCCAGACTTACCTCAAATCCTTCTTGCATCATTAGCTCAAGTCGAGATGCTCCTGGGAGACGATGCTGCAACTAATTGCCAAAGATGTTTTTTACGTGAACAGTAACAGCATACATCTTTCATTTTTTGCTGCACTTTAATTTTCACTCATTGCTATTGAAATATTCTTTTTTTATTCCTTATAATAATTAGAAAGGTATTTTTTGAAAATATGAATTATATAATAATTTATTTATTACATAAAATCCGTACAACCCATGAAGGGTCTGGGGCTCAGAACTTTGTAAGGTCAACCCTGTGGTTCCTGGAGCTCTTCTGGGATTCACCCAACCTCAAAAATTGGGTAAATGTCTGGCGATCGAGCGTGATTCTGACCAAATCATCTCCTTGCACAACCGCACCTCCCCTGACCCTTCATGGGTTGTAGTAGTAAAGATTTATGACATAAGTACCACTAATTTTCTAATGATTAAAATATTTTAACAATACATTTAATTAAGAGGAAGCTATACCGCAAATTTAAATAAACCCATAGAGGAAAGAATATACAGAGACAATTTCCAGCCTGACGCAAAGAGGACAAGGATGCTAACTCACTTTTAAGTCCTTGTGTCCCACTTCAATTACCTTTAACCAATTTAGTTGAGTTCTTAAACACGCCGCTCTTCTCCGAATGGAGAAATAAAAAAGAATCATCCTTTTGAAACTGTGTAGTTAGAATTTAATTAAGACCAGTGCCGGAGGGGTAAAGGTTCTCAATAAAAGGTTCGGTGTTCAAGTCCCGGCTAGTGTTTGGGATCGTTCGGCCAAGTATGTGCCGCCCTCAAACATTTTAATTGAAGTAATGGAGAATTTCCCGCAGTCAAGAGAGCTTCCGATAATGAAGTGGTTTATAATGAAATACTCATCTTTGCCGGATGGTAATTTAGAAGTAGGAGTTTCTCCTACAGAAGGTAATAACTCTTTTATGTTCAGTTGAACATTTAGAAGTGTACTCAAAAAATAATAGTAACTTATTTGGTTTTCATTAGCTAGGTCAAAGTGTTAAGTAAAGAAGGTAGTAGCAAATTTGTAAACACTTTTTAATTAAAATTACAGACATAAAATACATTCTAATTGCAGTTCTTAAATATTTGATGAAAGTAACAAGTGAGCTTGTTCATTCTCATGTAGTAAATTTTTTGTAAATGTTTCATGACTTAATAATGAACTAAAGTAATTTCAATTGATGTTTGTTTTTAAATCCAGAATTTTCCCTTTCCACCTCATTCATACATGAAACATGTACTAATAAGGTAATAAGGTACTACGATCGAGGAAAAATTTTAATCCCAGTTTTCGACGAAAATACACATTTCGAGGTCAATCCAAAAGTCGGTATGTGCATTTGAACAGGCTAGATCAAAAATCAAAATCGAACGAAACCGAGATTGCATATTTAAGGCAGGCGTATGGCTAGGATGTTAGGGGATTTTTTTCTGTAAAGTGGACTAACCTGAATTTTCACTTTATATTTTATTAAGATTTTATTCTTATTTTATGATTTTTTTTTTTTTACGATTTTGATTAAACTAGGTATATTAATTAAATGGTTTTCAATATCAGCCAGATCTTAGCCCCATTGACATTTTATGGCAGTATAAATGCTGAATTTATTAACGGCTCCTTCTGAAACACCTTTCATTTTTTATTTATTTTTTTTAATATTTAAGTGTGTCTCATTGTTAGAAATATTAGATTAAATTATATAAGTATTTTAATTTCAAAAGGATAAATATGAATGAATTTTATAGTAGACACATAATACATAATTGAAAACCAATGATTTTAGAAATATTATATATATAACAAATTAACATATTAAGCTGTAAAGGGTAATAGATAATGAGAAAACGTTAGAGATAAAGGTTTATCAAAATTTAAACAAGGGGACTCTTGGTGGTTTTTTACCTAATATATAACATACCATATAATATTTGTAATATATACCATATTATATAATACCTTATACCATTTGATACTGGGAAACCGAGAGAATCCAATGCATGGCATTAATATTTATTCAGTGTTGTTATCTTTTGTAAAATAGTTGTGTGGGTAGAACAATGCTGATGTTTTTCACGCCTCAAGAAAACCTTGAAAATGAATTGTAATAGTATTAGAATAAATAATTAAAAAATATTTACAATTTCCATAAATTTACAATTTGCAGGAGGGTAAGTGAAAGTTGCTAAAGTTTTTAGCTATATTTAATATTTTGAGTTTTGTGGGTGACTTTTTGCCCTGCATTATCCTTAAAAAATATTCAAAATTAGTCCTGTTGGAACAGATCTACTTCCGTGGACTATATTTGGACTAGGGCCCGACATATAATTTTCATACAAGAAAGAAAACTACTTGCTGATAGATAGAAGATTCTATTACAATACTTAATAGGCAAACGATTTAAACTCCCAACTAATCACAAAAACTCATTTACAAGACCATGAGACCTATTTCAATTTGAGAGTTATTTTTTGTTTGTTTTTTCCGATCTCTCTAAGACAGAAAAACATTAAATTAATAGGTTGCATTACGTATGGTTACATAATTCAAATTGGATATTACCTTTTTCTATCTGTGTTACTTGAAGGTATACGGTGAAATAATTATCTTGTTGTTTTGATGTGTCCGTTCCATATGAATTCTATTAATAAATATTTAAGAGCTGAGTTTTGGAGCTCCACTAAAACCTTCGAATTCCTCTCGTATCCAATCCTTACAATCCAAAATATTTAATGCTCCTTCCTTTGTTACAAATAAAATCATCCATAAGGACGTTAATGTTCCATATGTTGAACCAAATATGATAATAGTTTACCATGATGACTAGGGAGTTAACCACACGAGTCCACTTCTTTCTAGTTTTGCTTCCTCTTCAATACCTGGTAATCTTGCCAGGTTTCTGAGAAAAATATGACCTCCATACGTTTTACTCAAGAAATATCATTGGAGTTCTACCAATTTGTAGATTCATGATAAGACCATATGTAATATAACTAACATCACATTTACTAGTTGTAGATTTATATAAAGCAGTTGTAAATTCCAATACATAAAAAAAAGCTTTGTATGTTACTTCCCTTAATCCAACTGTTTTTCAAGTGGCATTTTAGATTCTACTAGAGGCTTCCGATACTGGAAAAATGTTTGACATAAATATAAAAAGTGAAGAGGCGCTGTTAGAGAGCGGATGGAGTGTGGCATTAGATCCTTCACTTGCCACTCGAGAGCTATTGATGACCGTCCAACAACCCCACCCTCTTGCCAATCTTTCATGTAGTGACTTCTACTCACCCTACTGAATTTACACTGGTCCATAGTCCATCCCCAACCCTCTACTTGCTGAAGTGGGAGAAACAATAGTAACGTTAAAAAGTTATTTTCTTTACATTTTTTCCAATCTTTCTGACTACGTTTTCCCTCTGATTAATGAGTGATCACAGAAACATGCAGGCAGGTGTTATTACATAAAGTAATAAAATGAGTTTCTATATGGAAAATGAACTGATTATTTTAAAACCAATGAATCTTTTCTCTGCACTAGTCAGGTTTAGATTATGTTATATTTGATTTGTACAGAATAATATCATCTTTTTAAAAAATGAAAAAAAAAAGTTTAGCTATAATGCTTATAGATTTTTTGAGTTTTTTTCTAATTTATTTATTGATGTTTACAACTGTACATAAAATACATCAAGTAAATGTGAGGAAATCATAATGGTGTAGTACAAGCATGTAGAGAAACTACCTATTGGTAGCACTCTAAAAACATTTTTACAATATAAGGTATCGAGACCATCTTCTTTTCAGATGCCTTGGAGGATTGTCCGGAATAAAAGAGGAGGCAAGATTAGAAACTAATGGATTTGAATGGTTAGAGAGTTTATAATGGAAGAATTGATATCTGATTCGGGCTAGATCGGTTACAAAAGGAACATTAAGATCTCTGTGGATGATTTTATTTGTGACAAAGTAAGGGTTTTTAGGGGTATTTAGGATTTTACAAAGGATTTTGGATTGTAACGATTGGATACGAGAAGAATTCGAAGGTTTGGTGAAGCCCCCAAAATCTACGCCGTATGTCCAGATAGGCCTTATACTTTTCATGTAAATCAGTCTTTGGTAATGAATTGGAAGTTTGGTCCGTTCGTCTAGTAAGTGCTGTAATAGTCGAAATCGACGTGCAGTTTCCTGTACTTTCAGTCTTCTGCGAGGATTCCTGGTTAGTCTTTTGTCCAGATGTAGTCCAAGGTAGCAAATCTGTTCTACAGGAGTAAGGACAACATTATTGAAGTATGTAGGGCAATCAGTAGGTTTACGACGTAGGGTAAAGGTGATTTGATGGGATTTATTTTAATCCTCCAATTATGACACCATTCTTCGAGGGCTGTTTGAGTTATTTAAGAAATAATTTTTGTTTTAGGTTTTAAAATATATTTTTCTAACCTCTTAGGGTCTGATTTTTCTAATTCATCCCATTCCCTTTCCAATGAGGTGGCTGAACATCAACCCTGTTAACATCACCCTATAACCTTTCTATCCCTCTTCTTCATTAATTATTAATTCCTTACCCCCTCTCTTTTTTTTTAACGTGATATCACGTTGTTTGTTTGTTTTAATTTCATTTTGTTTCATCACCATGCGGAGGCCCCTCACCTCAAAATATACTAACCAAAGAACTGAATCGGGAATCAATTCAACAAAAAGATAAGTATTCATTCCTCCTTCTAGTACCATTGGTGGAATAAGGTAATGTGCTCCAGATTGTTTATGTTAATTTCTTAGCGTAGACATAACTCATATAGTCATTTTGTTTTATGACCTGAAACAAAAAAAATCAAATCCACTCTCCTAGCACCTTATGCTTAAAGAACCTTCATTAATAATATCCACTTCAGACGTATTATCGTTTTTGAGATATAGGAATCAATAAGTCTGTGTGTGTGTGTGTTGTCACAGACCGGCTTTGTTGTTTATGTATTTATTTTTTTGATTAACTTTTAGTACTATTGCCAAAATTAAGCACATTTAATTCCATTAGAAATTTATCTATCTTTGATTTTAACATACTTACATCGTTTAACTGACTAAAGATAATACTGCAAATCTACACCTTATCTAAAAAAAAATAAATTAAAATTAACTGTCATCCTCTAGATTAATTTAAGTTTATTAACAAAATCACTTTTGTTTACATACTACTTCAAATGGATAAAAAAAAATGGTAGCAAACATTTTAGCCATGAACAACACCATCGTCTTTAGGAATCTTACACCATTATAAATATCACCTTAACAAAAACCTTCGTTGATTCATTGAATGGGTCCGGCGACGGTAAAGTTTGGCCTAGCGACAAAGTTGGTGGGAAGCAAAAACCCCTAGAAGATTATATCTTAACAAGGGCCTTAGTCGAGGTTTTGTTTTTTGTTAGTTGGCCGAGTAATGGTGGGGATTAAATGATAATGAAAAGTGAAATTAAATCAATGATTAATGTGCCCGCTATATTCTCTTTATCAACCCCATTTCATCTCGTAATTATATCTCCGTTTGTACAGTCAGTGGAAAAAATTGGAATCGATTGATTCGCGATTTTCCCACATTTCATTGATAAATCAATGTATAATCAGGCCGATTCAGACTGATTAAGCTGAATTGCTTAGCGCTTAATCAAAATTCAAATTTGGTATTTAATATATATCTTCATAATTTATCAACTAATTATTTGTTTTCGTATTATATTTGTTTATTTTTCTTCAGTTTTTAGCATTTAAAATTATAATAAAGTTTTCTGTAGTAGAGTGGTGGATGTGGTCGCTGTTGGACGAACCATCGTTGGTCCTACTAAATGTCAATAGGATTCATGTCAGTTCATTTTTAAATCATAAATTTAACAGTTTTCAGATTTTTCTTGAAAAAGAGCCTCAAGAGGAATATAACTTAATTTTCTTTTATTATGAGCCCCTCACCAGTCTTCGGTTCGTAATTGGGTTTGGGTGAATAATAGTTGATCACTATTATTACTTGACCAAATTATTACGTTGTGCTACTCATTCGATGCATAATTTAATGCTCTTTAATTTGTTATTGACTTTTTCGCTTTAACTAAAGTTAAACGGTTTAGTAGTTAGCCTTAAAAGAGAACTTTTTTTGTTATTTTACAAAATTAATTAGCCAACTTATGCTGACAGAAACACGTTTCCTTATTAGGTTGGGATTCACTATATTTTATTTTTTCGATAAACTTTGAAAACAATTTTAGTTTATGATTATTTACGGTTTTACGGTATTATGTAAAATCGTAAAACAATTAATTAAAAATTATTATAATTTTTTCATCCTGATGCACTGTTTAACGTTTTAGACGAACAACAAGAAAAACAGCTAATTCGTTTGTTCATTAAATTAATGAGCTAATATTAAGAGTTCCGGATGCGTTTCCTTACTAGTTGTGATAGAAGCTAATTATAAAAATTATTTTCAGATGTAAAACATATACTTGTATTATGAGCTGGATTTTACGCTTCGGGCTTCTGTCAAGGGCGTATCCAGGATCAAAACTAGAAGGGGGCAAGCCATTTTCAATCAGGTTGTGACTCTTCAGCACGGAAAAGGCAAATGAAACCAAAATTTAAGAAAATTATATATAAGTATCGCAGTGATTTATTATTTATCAAAATTATTATTTGCTTGAAACGTTTTTTTAATTTTCATTGAATAATACTTTTTTCACTTCTAGGGCACAGGGTAGCTGCTCACTCCTGTGCTAATTCTTCAAACCCTGTAAACTTTACAATGGTCGTGTGGTTAAAATAATCTCTATTAGGAGTACTTTGTTCATCACATAGTAAAAAAAAAAGAAATAAATGCTGGCTCAGTAACGGATCTTCAAATATCGGTCGTTTAAATGTGTGAAACACCGATAATTTAAATTGGTGGCTGACAGAAACGAACATGTCATTTCCAGGACGTTTTCGATAAATCTGGCTTTCTCAGAACTTGGCAAATGTTGAAGCCTTACGTTTATACCTTTACGAAATTTAGGTGACGCAAGAACTAATGGTTAATGACCAGTCACAGTCTCGAAACTTAGTTAATTAGACTTCATAGCAACTTTACCTCAACCATATATATTTTTTTTTAAGTTATCACATAGTACGTTTGGCTTTATGCCTTTAAGTAGTAATATAGATGTATAAATAAGTAGGTTAAATGTTTATCTTACGGAAAGTCATAAACACATTTAACATTAGATACTAATGACTTTGATGGGTTAGGGTATCTTTTGTGCGTCATTTGCAGCCTCAACCCTTTCAAAGGAAGTGCATGCTACTTTCTCCCTCTTATGGCATAACGTATCGTAGGTGTTAATTCCATATCCTTCATAGTTTGATTGTAATTTACGCGCTGATGTAATTGAAGAGTGTATCTATTCCTCGGACGTCTCTTCCCAGATTTCTCTAAACTCCTTCCTGCAAGTTACTTTCATACCTCCCTTCTTCCTCCTGATAGGCATCTTCAGTCGAACATAGTTGTCGAAGTTCGACTCTCTTGGAAACAAAACAAGTTGTACATAGTAGTCTAAGTTGTAGATAGTATGCCTATAGAGTCTGTATCTCCCCTGCATATATATTTTACACTTGTCCCATTATAGGACTTTGATAAGAATCTTTAGCTCATTTCTGCTCAACGCCTGTGTTAATAAATGAAATTGTTGTATTCATGAGAGACCGTCCTCTCGTATTTGAAAGAGAGACTGTCTGCTGTGCATTTTAGTCTAGAGTAGATCGTAACTAATTTTTAAGCATTATGGTGGTTCTCTTGAGTTTGAATGAAGATCGCCACAGCATATGATTTGGAATTACTTTTGGTCGAATGTTGAAGAATCAAACATAACAGTTACCTGGTTTAAGGAGGTTAAACCAGAAAGAAATTTGATTTATTGCAAAATAAATTCAACGGGTTTTTTATCTCAAAATTCAGTGACGGGATCTTACCGCTTCTTGATTATTTTTTTTCGTAAATTGTTGTAAAATCATTGCTATTTACGATAAAGTCTGAAACTGTAAAAGACCTAAATATTGATATATATATATATATATGCTGCAATAAAAAAAAAGCCATTATCCCTAAAAGTGTTGGAAAATTTAACCTGTCTTCTTCATGTTTCTGTACCAAGCAGAAATTTTTATTTGAATGATCTGGTATTTCATACATTCCACGCCGTAGATAGAAGAGTAAAAAAAAATATATATATATATATAATCCGATTGCAAACCATTGTGTCTTTATTTCAGTTCAAAGTTTCACGGTATTGAAAAGCTCTTCATTTTAGTAGATAATTATGGTTACATAAGATAATTTATAAAATTTAATCAACTGATGCAGTTTCCAATTGTAATTTTACCATTGGCTGAGCATTATGCAATATCTTATCCCTTTTTCCACTCTTATTTGTGGACTTCTATTGAATAGATGGCTTGCTAAAAGGCGAATTGTTCTGCCATGTTACGGCGAAGGAAACGGACTCGGTACCAAAGGAAAAGAGCTCGGTATTAGCAATGAAAGAATAAAAGACCCCCTGTGATCATCAGGACGGAAAAGGGAGGGAGAGTAGAAGAATTGTGTCCCGTTTGAGAAGAAAAGACTTTGGAGAAGGAATGGTCTGAGAATCGTTGGGTTGAGGAAGCACGCTATCCATCGTTGTTCTATCAGTTTTACTTTTAATATGTTTCTTGCATTTATATGCAAAATAAAAATATAAAACTATCATTAAAATAGTAAAATGCCCACAGTTTTAATTACGATTTTAGTTATAAAATTTAAAGAGCTTACTAAAGTTTCGTCGAATTATTTGATGAGATATTTCATCCTCGATCGTATTCAACGTAATTAATACGTACTCAATTGACTACGTTTTCCATTATTTTTTCGGTTTAGGTTTTGTTGCAATTTTAAAATAACTAAATGCAGTTATTTGCTCTTCAAGGTATTCTTTAATAACTAGAATACTTGAGTATGAAATAACCAAATATTTTGTTAAAAGTTTCTGAACATATTTTTATTTTCTTAAAAAAACTGAAGTACTTAAAAACTTTATTTCTTAGTTTTAAACACAAATATTTATTAGATAATTTGGCGAGGTAATGTTCCTACTTATTACTTGTGCATTAATTACTAATTTTTCTGCTTCGAGGAGTTTTAATGTCGTTTCCCTATTAAACATTCTGGCACAATATTTAAGAAAATTTACTGAATTATAGAAAATTAATGAATTAAAGAAAATTATAAAAAAGGACGTTAAGTAAAAGGACGTTAAGTAGCTGATGTGAGGATGAACATTTATTTCTTGGGGTATGACCGAGTTAAATCTATTTTCTTTAATTATCAATATTTAAATTATAAAAATATTGTGTACTTGTTAAGAATGAATAATTTTCTTTTTATACATATCAACTCAGACTCTGTTACGGTCTCTAGCAGTTTTAACCCCCATTTCGACTGCTGTCTGCTATCTTCCGGTTTCTCTGATGATTCTTGTGTTCACAGTATCAAGTTATATGAATTTAGGTATTCCGGTTCTTCATGTGTAAAAGCCATTTATTAATATTGGTCCAATAATCCATCCCAGAATTACTAACTCGAATTACACTAGCATTGTTTCCAGTTTTTTTTTTGTTTTTTTTATGTTATAGCAATATGAGAAACACATTATTACTTGTCTAACCAGGATTACGTATGATGGAACTTCATGAACCGAGATAGCACTTTTATTTTAAGAAATAAAACAAAATCATATAAAGTGTTGTACATAGGTATTTAACAATCTATTTATAATTATCGTAAAATGAGGTGGGATTGTGGTGTTTTGATGTTTAATAAAGGTAGTGCAAGAGATGCGCGCCGATTTCCTAGTTTTAGCCACTTTTTTATCAATTTAACAATTTTTTTTTAAACACTGCTCGTAATTAGAAAATGTTTTTTTTTATTTAAAAAAAAAGGAAGTTAACCCCGGGACTAATCATGGGATTTCGGAGCGGTGCGAATAGGGATAAATTCCCTTTTAATTATAATTAGTATAATCTCCCTTTAGTTTTACTCTGCTCTCGAACATGAATCAATACATTTTAGCTTTTTGTTTCCGAAAAAAAAAATTAAGTGGCTGATGTTGATGGGAGTATTTTTTTAACACTATCTCGTCCCTTTTTTTCTTGCCTTTTTCAAAATTTTTTTAAATTCAAAATTTCCGTTTTTGTATTAATATATCATATTTTTATTAAATTTTGTTTAGAAGACCTCGAAAATAGACCGATGTATAAATTACCCCAAAAAAGGCATATGGACTGAACTCATTTTAATCAAAACATTCTCATTAAAAATCTCACATTTTTGGTTTGAAATCATCATTTAAATACTTTTTTACTAGACGCAACTGTGCTTTGTCTGTGGATGTTTTTGTTTCTACATAAAAAAGATGATCAAAAAGCTCGTTCTTCCAGAAGTAGATTAACGTTCAGTTAAGACTTAAATAAGAATTCGATATTTTGTCAAATTGTAACAGAATAATTAATCAATTAAGCAACATTTTGAAAATTTGCATTGTTTAAAGTATGCATTTTGGATTGGGTATTTTCATAAATATTTTGAAATCAGGATGACTTCAAAAATTATAATTGCTGATAATGAAAACTGATAAATCTACTACCATATCAAGGGCCTCCAGAATTTTAACAGCGTTTTTAATAAGATGAACAACCATCAATAATAATTCTCTGCCAACTACTTTTATTTTGAAGCTAAGACCAGTGCAAAACCTTATGTCGGGTCCATTATAGCTTGTATAGTATACTTTTTGTTTTCGATAAAATCTAAATTAAATTGTATTTGAGAGAAGTTGAGCAATTTAAAACAAGTATTTAAAAGAAAACAAGGAGAAAAATAATGTTGTACTAAAAAAGTTAAAAATTATACGTTAAAGGTTGACAAAGTGTTCTTTTGTGAAGAACACAAATAAGTAAAAACTTATTTATTAGTTCCTAAGTTTCAGCCTGAATTTCAAGACTTCATCAGGGTTTAGAACAGAAAACAAGATAACAACCATAATGAATGGAAGGAATTACATTATGATTATAAAAAAATAAAATACTAACATTATAGATACATTAATAGTTAAAAGGATATGTATAGTCCAAGTATTATTGGAAGATAAAGGGTATATGAGAAAATTAATACTAAAATTAAGAAAAAGGAAAGAACAAAAAATAAAATACATATTAAAATCTTGTTAGTAAATATAAGTATAAAATGAAAATTATTTAAAATAAAGTCATGAAAAAAGTAAAATAAAACTATGTAAGTACATATAAAATATATGTAAGTAATTAATAACATAATTATATATGTAAGTAAAATAACAGGATTTAAGTTATATGAGCCAAAAGGAATTAAGAGATATAAATATGAATGAGAAAATCTAGTTAGTAAATATGTATCCAAAAAAATGAAAGAAAATAAATTTAAAGTTTTATAAGGAATAATTTACAAATATGACAATAATAATATGCGGTGAACATAAATTAAAAATTAGAGATAAGGAAGAAATAATAAACAAAGAGTAGAGAAAGACAAGGGGTGTAAAAAGAATATGTGAAGAAGCAAACACCGACGTGGTAGAAGGTTTAAAGCCAAGTGCATTGAGTAACGCGTATGTGAGGCGGATTTCTGAGTCACAAAAATACGTTAGAATAGAAGAAAGAAAGGGCGACTAGAAAAGGTCAAGAATGCTTTAGATAGGTAAAGGTGACGACAAATAATTTGAAAAATAATAGAACATAAAATCTGTAGGGGAAAAAAATGTATATGTAAATAAAGATACAAGTATAAGCAAAATAAAAAAAAAAAAAGTTACAAATCAAATATTTTTGTTTAAGTGCCTACTGCTAATACTTCTACTCAGACATCCAGTGACATCAAGCTTTTGGTATCTTCTTACGTGAATATTGGTATACAATATAATTTTCCAATTTCTAGTTTTGCACAAGGCTTTATAAATATATTTGTTTGTTGGTTAGTTCATTCAGAAGCTTGTTCCATTCGACTGCTAAGTGCTCCCATTGACCAACTCCCAACGCCATCAATAAAGCCATTGGTATCGTCGATTCACCTTTTGACGAGGTTACCCTTTTGATCATCGGCCCTCAGTTCCCTATTGGACTATATCAGCCAATGAACTTCACGATTTGTCTAAATATAATTTATCCTCTAAACATTGATCACATTCAAATACCCTAGATGTTCTAAATACTATAAAATGAGGAGAGATATTGCCATGTGGGACGAGTCTAGGACAACAGGGAATAATTCGAATAATCCCTGCCTAATAGATGGTTATAACAGCCAATAGTTTTCCCGTTAACCACTGGTATGTTTATTCAATCCAACAAGTGTTACACTACTTTAATATCATCTATAAGATTCACAGAATTGTTTTTTAATTATTCATTATTCCAGCACATCGTTAAAAATTGTGAAGAGTGTTGGTTTTCATATCAAGAAAAATCAATTTTATGAATTGATAAGCAATATATTTTTATTCTACTTATAAATCTGAATTATTATCTGCGGAGTTTTATTACTTTACTTTGTTTTGATAGACATGTCATCATTAAAATGATAAATTTTAGATCATTTATGTATCGTTTTATTTTGAGGCCTTAAAAAAAGAATAATAGTAAATTCTATTATAAATTCTATTCCTGCGTCTAATAAACAGGTATTTGAATGACGATTTCTAACCAGAACTGAAAATTATCTTAAAAAATCGTTATGAAACGCTTAAAACTAATCTCATCTCGTCATACTGAATACCATGTTAAGGTTGAGAATTTTCCGTTTATGGTCTTTTTCTTTTTCTATTTTTTTATTGCTAGATCGGTCTGGTGGGCCTTTCATGATACAATTTGATATCCTTTTAAAAATTGGTACTGTGGGTTGAGGTTTAGACTCATGAAAAAGACACCCTTGGCTATTTACCGTCTCATAATTATTAAGTAATTAGATTAATTATTTTTATATATATGCTTGTTTGAGAGTGGTTTATTTTATTATCAATTTACACAATTTTGATCCTTTTTTCTCTCAGGTTTTATTCTTTAAAATTCTCAAACGTTTCGGCCCTCAGGCCATTCTCAAGGATACAACCTTCAATATTGATGTCATTGGTTTTTTAAAAATCTCAAAATTGGAGGCTCATTGCCCTTTTCACATATAACTTTTTTTTAATAATTTATATCCTAGATTTAAAAAACTTTTTACAAACAACTTCCCTCTTTCACTTATATTTACAACTTAAAAACAGCTTTTAAATTATTAAAAAAAAGTTATATGTGACAAGGGAAATTAGCCTGCAATTTTGAGATTTAAAAAAAACAACGACATCAATGTTGAAGGTTGTATCCTTGAGAATGGCCTGAGGGCCGAAACGTTGGAGAATTTTAAATAATAAAAGTTGAGAGAAAAAAAGGATCAAAATTGTTTAAATTGATAATATATTATTAAATAATGTTAAAAAATTAAGTAAATTATTATAAATCTAAATAAATGTTAGTTATGCAATTGAAGAATGATAGAAAAATATAAACAAAACAATTAATACTTATAGAACTAATAAAATAAATAACTACTTTACACAAAAGAAAACTAATTTGTGAGAAAAAAAATAATGCTAATTTATATAACGTTGTTTGATGAATTCATATATTGATACTAGTTGTAGTTCTTGATGTAATTAGCTATTAAGTCCATTAATGGCTAAAATGTTCTAGCAGAAGAAATAAGAAGAATTAAACACAAGTGAATCTTTAAAATTAGGCCAAATTTAAGCTATTTAGTTACTTCAAAGCCTTGTTTGATTTTTTAATGTAAATCTCTGGTCCTTTTTTAGTGGTGCATTTACTCTATCTCCAGACCTTAAATTAGATTTCCCTTTTTTAAACGGTTTTTACGTTACGTTACTGAACAGGATAATAGCTTGTGGGTCGCGTTTGAAGGTAAATTTTCATAGTATATGTGTTCCAAGTGAAGTAGCTGTCTACTTAGAATTAGTTTATAATAAATCTTATGAAATAAGCCTTATAAGTTTATCGGTGGTAATGTGTTTTTGCGGAAGATCTTGATAGCTGCTCTAAGGAAGGCTCGAGTAACTCGAACGAAGGAGTGGTGTTAGCCGCGACAGCCAGGACCCATTAAACAGGAGCTAACAACATTATCCTCTCTTTGTCCTGTCTCCTTTATTCTTCCTCCTCATCATAATCTTCCGTCTTGGCACTTCTTCCTCTTTGTTGTCTTCTTTGTACGGTTAAACTTTATTACCTCTCTTAGGCAGATTAAACTCCATGCCTTGTATGGGTTGAATGCAAAGTTTTGTAAAGCAAGCTCACTTGTTGAGGTTTGTGAATATACTCATTATTCCCATAGGTATACTTTAGTAATTATTACAATTAAGATCGACTTGGTTCTTCAACCAAAACCATCAAGGCAGGGTGATAAATGTATTATAGATCATAATTTTAAAAAGTTTTATTACTTCAAAAAATATTTTATCTATTTCCATTATTTTCTGATTTGTACTACATTTGGGGGATTATTTAGGGATAAATTAATTAATTTTATTATAATGCAATATTATACTTTAATTACTTAGGTGATAAATATTTAGGTCAATTAATAAAATTTTCTAACAAAGGTCTTTTGTTATTCTACTAACGATTTATGTTACTTAATATTATGCTTGTCTTTCTCAATGATTTAAGTATTATAGATAAGGAAATGAGATACTAGCGACATCTAAGTTTAAAAATTGAACTAATAAACAACTCAAAAGTGTTAAAAATGACAAGAGGAAATTATAGGAATATTTTTCATTATTATTAAAATTCACAGTTAACAAGAAAGAACCAGTATTGTTTTAAAAACCTATGTGTCTATGAAATGCATAAATAGGCAATCGATTAAAAATATAGACAAGTTTTTCTGCACCAATTTTTGGCGCTTTCTCTATTCCAATTTTTGGGGCAAATGAACACGAATCTGATTTTTTGAGATAGAAATTTGTCTTCGAAAATTTTTTTTTTCGAGTTTTAAGCAGCTTGTGATTGATTTTTAATAATGTAAAGAGTTTTTCTCGATAAAAAAAAAGAAGGTAGTTCTCGAGATATAAGTGAAAGTGCCAAAATTAATTTTATTCTTTTTTGTGTTGAAAGAAAACATAAAAAGTTTCTGAATAAAATATCTAAAAAAAAAATTTATCTCCTTTCCATAATGCCATTCATTCATTAAAATGTAAAAAAAAAAATACGGTAAAATTGAACGTAATTAGAAGGGAATGGACAAAATTTTAAATTTTAAAGAGGAGAGAAGAGTGATTAATATATAATTAATTTAATTACCCTCTTCGTTTTAAAAATATTTTTGTTTAAACCACTTAAGGTTCAAGGTTTTTAAAACCGCCCTTATTAATAATTTCAACTTCATAAGATTTCTGCATGAGGCCCACTATTAGTGAATAGTGAGTGGTACCGATTTTGTACGTTAAAAGAAGATAAATCAAAGATTATACATATATGAGGAGATAAATATGAAACGTTTTATCGGTATGCTCCAAAGAATTTATATAAAAAGTACATGGACCCAAAGTAAAAAATCTTTGCTAATACTAGTTTGATTTACGTGACTCTTGTTTTCCGTCGTAGATAATTCCATTATTTTCCAAGCGAATGCCTAAATCTTCCAGGAGGTGGATAATTTTCGAGTTATTCGAATTCATAATTTTTGATATAACATCTGGAATCTTGATTCTTTTTAATCCCGCTCTTATTTCACATGAATAGCATAAGAAGAATCTTAATCGATAATTTCGAATTTGTAAGCATTGTCTTGTATGAGACACAATGATCAATAAGTATGTGAGTGTATTGTTACAAACATTTACATTAAGGTTTTATTATTTAAAACTAAATAAAATGAACTATAGTAAAAAATGAAAAAAAATATTAGTATAATTTTTTCTTGAAATTTATTATACGTTGAGGAATACTTCTATTATCCAGGCAGACTGAACTATTCGCTGCATAAGTTGTTCCAGCCACTGTGAGACTTGCCTTAGCTCTATACGGACAGTGCCTTCCAGATAAGACATCTCAGCATATGCTTGGTCACTATTTTGCGCCGTAGCTGTTTTTACGCGATATCATGGGCGTCTCGTCGCCTACCGGACATTGTCTATTGTGCTCTTGCATCACCGGGTAGGATCAGTTAGCTCTCAATGTTTCTCATGCACACTCATCAGGCGTCTTCAGAAGCGCCACAAATTCTTGATGATCAAGACTTTTTTTTAACGAAAGCTGATGTGAAAAAGTATTATTTGCATACCTTGAAAAAAAAAATTAATATTTATTTCTTTAAATAAGTTTTATTACATTTTTTTTTTATTTTATTTTTATTCCAGATCGGCCTGGTGGGCCTTACATGGTTGATATAACTTATATTATATATATTTTTTAACAGTTGATTA
>NW_027105190.1:1187905-1196528 GCF_000696795.3 Halyomorpha halys | reverse complement strand
GTTGTTTCTGGTTTTAGTTTGGAATTTCTGTTTAGGATAGGATATAGCATTGCTAGCCTTGCATAAGTTTGAGTTAGTTTGATTATTACATTCTATGTTGTAATTTAATTATATTTTATAGAGATAATGTTTCTTTTGAGTAATGAAGAAAATAACCATTTATTTAATAAATTAATTATGATGGATGATATGGAACGTATGGAAGTTAATGAATAAAAACAAAAAAACATGATTCCACCTAATGCTATGATGTCTTTCTCTCTCTCCCTCTCTTTCTCCTATAATTTAATTTAATGAAATCACACAATTATCATTAATAAAAAAATGTGTTACTTAAGGGGGTTTAAATATTACTAATACAAATAAAACAATATTGAGCTAACTTTATTTAGTGTGCTGACAGGTTTACAAAAACAAAAATAGCGCCCACAATCAAATGCATTCTTGTTTATTTCCAATCAACTTGAGATAATATATATCTATACATAGGTGGAGATCTCATTGAGGCTGTTTCGTTCGTTTTTAGAATTAAACTACCCTCTTTGTTCTCTACTTCCCCTCTTCTTGAATGTATAGCAGGTAAAGAATAATGCATATGAACATTTTAATTTAAAAAGAAAAAAAAATTGTATGGTTAAAATAGATAAATCCTGCTGAATATAGTTCTAGGTCCCCCCTCCCTTAAATGGTCTCCGATAATATAAGTCATCTATATTTTTTCGGATTCGATCAAGAAACAAATATGTTTTTATTAAATAATTTTTATAATACCCCGAAAATTCCTTATATCCTCTTACTAACAGAGCCTATGGAAAACTAAAGTTCGGACGGAACGCAACGCTGCCATCAATTACTTAGTGCATCTCCCTTATTGTTCATATAATTTAGTTTTTAAATTAATCATTCATGTATGCCTTTTATTCCAAATATCCCATACTCCATTCGTTTTAACCATGGATCTTATAAACTTGAAAGAAATATAATTTAATTTTGCTCTCTGCCTAGAAATATTCAAATATAAATTAAATTGATGGAAAGTCTAAGACTCATAACAGAGTTAGACATAGCGCTTTACCACATTACCACTGCGCTTCCTAAATTACAAATATTTCCGAAGGATTATAATAATACAATCAATCCATAATATTTATTTTTTATTCACCTTATCTCCTTGGCTAATCAAAAGAAATGTTATACAATTTTCTATGATCAACGGATTGTTAGGTTTCAGAGCCTCATGAGGACAAATATCAAACTTTCGCCCATTTATCTTTGTGTGTCACAATTACCACTTAAAAGGTTTCTCCTTAGAAATCCTTCATCTTTTCAAATTTAGGATTTTCTACATTAACAAAAGGGCTAATTTTTGTCTGTTCATAACTCAAAAGGTATACCTTTTATGGAAAATTGTATACATTATTTCTTTTGAATTTAATGATTTTTTCTTAAAAAATACAACAAAAAACATTAGCATAGAAACCTGTTCACATTTATGAAATTTTCGAATAATTCTAAAATTTACTCGTACGTCTCCCGGAACGTACACTCCTTTAACTCGTAATTTAATTGTTTACAGTGCTAATCGTTAAAAAAAAATCTTAAAAAGCGAAGATACAGCTAACAATAGTTTGTAATGGATTTTTCAGCCAAAATGGTGTGAGAGGACATACCAAATATTTAATTATGAAAAGACGAAATTGAAAATAAGTTATCTCCTTCGTAAAATAATGTTTCAGAACTGTAAAGTTTTCCAGGACTGAAATTGGACTCAACTGTTATGAAAGCCGTGGGTGGCAGTTTGCATTTTATATCTCAAGAGTTTGATGGCCCATCGCTCTGGAACTAAATTATTTTAAGCCGTCCCTCCTGTCTCCAGTTTAATGAAGTCATCAGTCTCTTTATTATCTCTCTTTACATTTTCTTTGTTAATAGGCTCCATTATATTTTCAATTCTTGCTAATAATTTCTCGAGATTATTTTTTTAAATGGTACTACTTAACAGGAATTACTCTTTAAAATTTTAAGTGGAGGCCTAATGGCTGAATAGCATGAGGACATTATACCCAAGAGAATTCAATCTCAATTAAACTGTATTGCAATAATTTTATGAACATGACATTTTCAAGAAGTTAAATCACTTCTTGTTTTTCCACTGCCCATCAGTGATGCACATCATAGAAGAAAATGTTACCATTGGTAGAACGCTGATGATGTTCATTGTTTTAATTTAAATCATCGTTTTCGCATTATTATTATTTTAAAACCTGTCTATCATGACCTTCTTCTTTCCTGTGAGTTCGAGGCCAGGGCCATAATGGTGTGACGATAATTCAGAGGATAATAGTCAACTAAAGATAAATTATAGAATTAATAATATTATGAATGGTATTGGGTTATTCTCACTTTTTGTGAAAACAAATTATTTTACTAAATAATTTTTAATATATGAGTGCTTATTAAACGTTTCGTTAGAAATCTATTAAAAGAATAGTGGTTCAGAGGCATAAATCTGTTACAGTTTTTTTCTCTAGCTCATTTTATTCATATAAAAAAATACTTTAAAAGTTCATTCCTCTAGTAATTATTAACATACTATTAAATTAAATTTCTTACCTTATCCATTACACAACTTTGTCGTTCTTATATTGGTCCCTCATGGGTAAGAGAGTTTATATTGTTAATTACTTGTTTTTATATATAGATATTTACTAGAGAAGGCGTTATTTATTAATAAAAACTCTCATAATTAATAGTAATTAAAATTATACCATGTTCAATTGAAAAATGCACCTTAGAACAAAGCTGGAATAATAATATAAAATATATTAAATGAATCATGTACTAAACAATGAACAAATAAATTAAACAAACATCTAATGGTGAATCTTTATAAATTTATCTCAAAATATACTATTTTTTTGAATAATAATATTTCATAATCTCATATAAAATTAAAATATAAGTTATGACGATATTCTATAATTATGAACAAATTGATATGATTTTAAATTTGACTTCAAAAATCTTTTATAATTTTACTATATATAAATATATTGATAACTTTTTTCCTGACTATTGTAGGTTTATATTTTTTGGTAGTTCTTTAGATCAGTCAATAATACAACTTTATTTAGGCGACATTTCACAACTTTATTGTTTGCATAGTCATTCTAAGTGTCCATTACAGTGTGTTCTACATTGTGATCATACATAGAATAGATAGAATACATAGAACAGTTCTGGTCTAAACTTGGAGATAGTATGGTCACAATGTAGAACACACTGTAATAGACAATTCAAATGACAGTTCAAACAATAAAGTTGTGAAACTTCGGCTAAATAAAGTTGTAGCATTGACTGATCCTCAAGACCAACACAAAAAAAGGAATATATATATTTATTTATTGAATGGTAATTTAATTCCTATTGGATTATTTAAGAGAATATCCCAAAATTTTCTAGCTTGATTGGAGTTCGTTCACATTTCAATCCCAACTTCAAATTCATGATTTGAAAATTCAAACTCAAAACTATCTCTTTAATAATAGCCTGGATGAGATTTTCACAAATTTATTTATTTTTTTATTTATCTACCCTCCTCTGTCTGTTATACATTATATTTATGATTATGGGATTGTGTTGTTAACTCACCATCTGAGAAAACTCTTCGTGTAAGTATTGCATTGCAGAAAATAGTGTGGATCGAAACCTCATGCATTAAAGAGTTATGCACTTTATGAAGTTTAAGCATGATCCCCTACTTCTCAATATCAATGTTCCGTGAAAAGGTGTGACTTACAAGAACAGCGCAACATTTTTAACATATCACTTTTATTATTTACGGAATCATAATGGTTTATTCCTTAAGAAATAAAAACATTATAATACTAAATTCTGTAATAAGGAATATGGAAATTACGTTCTACTTTTACTTTATTTTTGCAGGTTTTTTCCCTCAATGGGTTGCCTGGCTAAGTCAGAGCGTCCCTCCACTTCTCTCTATCCCACCAATCTTCCTCCTCAAGTCCCCTACCGGCCATGTCTTCTACGAAGACCTTCCACAGGGTTCGTGGTCTTCCTTTCCTACGTTCTGGCATCCTCTGGCATTGCCCATACCATTGCAGTCTACTCCATCCAATCTCCTCCAGAAATCCATCTCGCTGCCGCTTAGTTTGGAGTAGAGTTCTGGGTTAAGAATTACGTTCTATATATGACAATAAACAAAATAATTATTATTTTGCAATCTATGGATGTATAATATTCTCATTCCGTCTGAAAATGGTTGCCTAGATCCCCATAAATTTACGATCAAAAGTATCATAAGTGTAAATATATCTCCAAAGGAAATATGTTTTCTGTACATTAAACTGATTTCCTTTTATTATTTGTGCATTAAAGTTCTCAAAATATTAACAGAGTTTATTTAAATTTACAATAAATAAAGTATCAGAACCATAAGCTATTGCTTGAAATGTTCCTCCTTTTTCGAGGTACATACGTTATTTTCTTAAATCTTGAACATATCGGTAAACGAGTATGTTTCAACCTGTAGACATGCAAATTATGGTTTTTCATGAAATCCACTCCTATGGTATAAAATATATTACTTATTAACCCGGTAATAAATCAGTTTTGAGTCTTATCTGTAAGTTAATTTGCGATTTTCTACATGGGTTAGTAAAACATTGATATTTTAAAAGTTTTGTTTTGAAAACACTTCACATAATGTGAACATGTTAGTACACATACAAAGTTGTTGAATCTCAGATAGGAAGGACCCAATTCCTAAGTGGGATATGACCCCTATCCAATCTACCTTTATTGCGGACGTAACGGCGAAGACAGGGGCGGTGAAAGAGTGAGCTTGCCGGGATTGGACCGCTCAGCGCTGCACTGGGGATGTTAGCAGGCTCAGCCGTAAATAGCGATTTAGTGCCCTCCCCATTCCTCCAAAGATCCCTTCATTTCTCTTTCTCTTCTCGAACCGTAAGAAATCACTTTGTTTTTATTATCTCTTAAAATGCTTTACTGGAGTGATTCCCTGTTTTTAGGATTTACTGGTTGTAAAACGGGTGTTAAGGACTGTGTGGTACATCCTCCTGACATACGCCTTAAATCTAAAAATAGAGCCCCATGTTAAATGTGTTTAGTATGGGATGTTATAGTGCTTCTTTACATAAACGGTTGGGTATTTAAAATTTTAGAACTGTTCAACTGCACCCCAAAACACTGGATTGAAACCATCAATTATAATTTTAATTAAATAAAATAATTATTTAAAGTATGAAATGTTTAGTGTTACACTGCTTTTTACATCCTCTGAGCAGTTGATCAGTATTAAAGGAACGTTTATTGTATTATCTAAGGTAGGGTAGTATGACTGTGAGGTCTGGAGAACGGCATCCTTTATGAAAAGGAAAAAAGACAATCTATTCAAAATAAAGTCGTAAGAATTGCAGTGGATGCTCCTTGGTTGGTAAGAAAAAGCCAATTGGACCGGTAATTACAAATATAGGCAATAGAGGATTACATTGATTACAAGTTCTACTCCCAGTTACCTACAGTTATAGGAGCAGTGATCTGCAACTTGGGAAACCCAACCACAACCTGAAGACTGAAGCCCAGGCTGCTACAGGGCTACCTGTTATAAATTCTATATTTATCAGTTCTGTTATTGTCACTCTCAGATTTTATTTTATCTTAATTCCTTTTTTTGGATTAGAAGTTAACTATTTACTTTATTAAATCCATAAATGTCTTTGTTTTAGTTATTAACTTTATTTATATTTTATTAAGAATTATTATTTTAATCGTTTTATTTTATCTGATTTTTTTTTATAACATTGTATATACTTTGTTGTATACTTAACATTGTATTGTCTTAACATTTGTATAAGACTATACCCCCTCCTTAATCAATTGTAAAAAAAATGTACCTCTTACATTAATCATGTATCTGCATGTATCTGGTATTAAATAAATAAATAAAAATAAGTTAGGGTAGACGTCATAAAACCATGCATGTGTTGTTTTTTATCGTTTACCCGACAGACCTTGGAGATTTGTTACCGGCTCTACCAGCTTCCTCCGCCTCTGTCTTGGACGATGGTTTTCCAGTTTATCAAGAAGTGTTCAGCCGCGTTCTTCTTTATCCTGTCCATCAATCATAGTTTATGCCTCCCTCTTGGTCTGAGGAAGAGAGGGTCTGTTGGGTGGTCTCTTGTCACATGTCCTACTCTCTGTAACATCGTTGCTTTCATGTTAAGAGATATCTATTGCTGTGTCTCCAGATAATGTTACTTTTTTACCCAAGGTGTACATTTTTATTTTTCATTATTTTATTTGTTATTGATATTTTATTCTTTTCATTCCAACTTATTTTAATTTATTCTGTTCATTTTGTCATTTTATAGTAAATGTACTCACTTGTGATTGGTAGATATGACTTACTGCTTGGATATAATTGGAGTTCGGTTTAGAAAATCGACGTTAGGTTTTATACACTGTTGTGAGGTTTATTACACATAATTGTTAACTAGTTACTTATTCATTACAACCCCATCTATGAATATATTGATAACATTTTTCTCGACTGTCAATAATATATATTTTTTAAGTTCTCGATCAGTCATCAATAAAACAACTGTATTGAGAGTTACAACTATATCAGTATCAACACAAAACTTGAGCGCTTTAGTCTTAATGGTTATTATGGTTATTAGTTATGTATAAACCTCAGATACTGTATATATAATTAATTTTATATGTTTCTGATGTAGGTAAAAAGAAAAGAACCTGCCAACTTTTTTCTCTTATTTTTAAATTCCCTTTTAATTTATTTTGGAGGCAAAATCTTCTTAAGATATTTTAATTTCTTTTTAAATATCCTGATAAATACTTGAACTTATCATATATTTACCTAAGAGATGTTGATCAGAGAACCATATCAATAATTTACTGCTTACATATTTTGCCAGATAGGCAAATATGAAGATTATGGATGTGAGTTGAGAGATGTTGATGGGAGTCAGGCAGACCATTAGTTACTTGCAATATATCCTCATGACTGATGGCACTAAATTCCTGCTTAAGAGATGACTATCACTAATACATGACCCAAATTGCTTATTTAAACATTAGATTTTATCGTAGCCTCGTTTAGGTGAGGTAATTAGCAATATATATTTTCTGGTATATATTTGTACCCTTCCTATTTTGAAACTATTTTCATTAAATAAGTTACTTATTTTACATGACGTTTCGAACTCACCATTGACCATTTTAAAATCATCTGTTTCCCCTCAAAAACAAGTATATACCAAATATTATATTATCCTGTATTAATATCCATATTATGTTACCCTATAAATATGTTACCTATAATATACTGATTTATATCTGTATAGTTACATATTATCTAATATTAAAATTATTTATATATTTCATAAAATTATAAAAATGTATGTAACATTCTTATTTTATAAAAATTAGTGCATTATACATAGTAATAAATTTAGAATGTTAGAATTGTATATAGTTGTGAATGTGTACTTATTTCATTTTTCCTTAAATTTAATTTTCCTTGTCTTGTACATTTTTTTTCTTATTTAATCTGTATTTTTGGTATAGATTTATGTTTTCATTTATATAAATCATGATAGTATTTTCTTTCATTTATATATTTCTTTATTATTATTATTATTTTTCTTTTTTTATTTTAATTCACTAATTATTATTGTTATTTACTTTTTTCCCCTTTTTTATCTTTTATTTGTTTTTGTTTTCTTTAATTCTTTTATTTCTGTATGTATTGAATGGACATTCGAACACTAATACTTAACACCCTTTACTTTGTGTTAATTCTCTTCTATAAAATAAATAAAAAAATAAAGTTAGATAATATTGATAATAATAGTAGATTATTTAGTATGTAATATTTTAATGTATATTCGTTTTTTATTAAAGTAGCTTGATAATCATCAATGATGGGTCCGAAACGTTGTTTAAAACCTAAATGAAATACTTCGATGGTCAACGTCAGAGATGTGATAATGAAAAATTATAATGAAAATTTTATAATTAGACCGAATCCTTATAATTATTATTTATTTATAAGATCTTATGATTTAATAAGAAATTTCTTACTTATTCATTCTTTTCAGTTTCTTTGTCTATCTCTTACATTATATATCACTCAAATCATTACTTTACACCTAAAATTTAAATTTAAAACACGACTTTTATAGATTTGAAATTGTTACTTACAAAGTCCGCGTATTTGGACATGTATTAAAAAAAATTAAGTATTTAATTTAACCAAATCCTTTTGCATATTGGTTACTTATGAACAGTAATTTACTTATTCAACTTTAATTTTCTGTAACTTGGCCGCTTACTTCATTCAATCTAATTTGTATTATTTATTTTTGATGAATATTTTAATACTTATTTTATTTTATTTATATTAACACTATTGTTCTTTATTTTCTTAATATGTGGCTTTGGCATGGAGCTTACCATAGGTATTATTGTCCTTTATTCTGCCAGATTGTATTATTTTTCAATAAAAGTTTTATCAGAAAACAATTATAACGTACAAATAAATATTATTATATAGTATATT
>NW_027105190.1:1179671-1187755 GCF_000696795.3 Halyomorpha halys | reverse complement strand
TATATACATGATCAAAAATCTACTCATCATTAATAAATAATGAGGTTGGTTGTATTGAAAAAAAAAAAGGGAAAGAGAGAGTCTAGGTTTCAGGGGTTTTGCTTTCGAAATATATTTACCGATTGTAAACAGCCAATAGTAGCACGGTTTGTAATTCAGATTGAACTAAAAGAATATAACAAGTTATATGACTCACTAAATCATGGAAGTTGATTAAAAGAAAAAAATTGGCGCTAAAATATCGATTTTTGAGTTTTTGATGTAACGTGTTTTAGAACTGGTTTTTGTTTCTCCTCTCTCGTGTAGTTTACTGTAGTTCACCCAGATCTAGTTTAGGATCAAAGGCGCAAACTAGGTTGTTCATTTGTTCATTCAAAGCCTTCATTTGCTAATGCAGGTTGGGGCCACTTTTCATCATGAAGCTGCAATTACCTGGTTCAGTAGCGCTCCCTATCGGGCATCGTTAGAGAACAGAAACCGCTATCAGTTGGAAACACTTGGAGGAGAGAGAATCAGATAAGGAAGATAGGAATGGTGAGAAACTACACCGTTACTGTAATACTAACGCTTAGAACCATGATAATGTAGGGGTGGTACCAGTATCTGCCTCTGCTTCGGTGTCCTTTCAAAACAAAAAATTGATCGAAATGTATTATATGTATTCTAGCTAATATAGAAATGTTGAAAAATTAGAAAATTCCAAAAATTTTTGGATTAGTATTTACTAATAAATAAATAATATCCTCATAAAATAGCTTGAAAAATGGAAGAGATGGTCGAGAATGTTGTCGAAAAGGAACACAAATTACTTAACTGTTTTTGTTCCTTTTTGACTGCACCCCCGACCATCTCCGTCATATTCAGTTACGGTCAATCAATATACAATACATAATCTATTGTGAAAATAATACACTTTCTTATTTTATTGAAGATAATCAGATAGAATTGAGTAGTATTTTATATCGGTTTCATAGAAGTCCCATAACATGAATTTAGTGATGAAATTTTGTCCTAAAAATAAAATTGATTATTTTCAATCAACATTGGCAGGACAGTAATTTTTCTCTGATAATTTAGAAAATTTAATACGGATTACATAATAATGATAACTGATATTGGAATTACATCTTCCCTCATTTTTTTGGTTCTAAAAACTACCTTCACTGTAAACATTTCTCCGGTCAATTGGGGTAAGTGGTCTTTAGTTATCATAATATTCAAAGCATTTCCAAATGTGGTAAATATGCAAAACAAGTTGAAAATGGAACAGATTGACGAACAAAATTTTTTTTTTTTAATTTTTTATCAAATTAAAATGTTAAATTGTGAAAAATACTACTTATTCGCTTTTGTAGAAGCTTTCAATAATACAAAAGATGAAAGTTCCTATCACTTTGTATACCACGAAATGTACAAATACTATTCTTACTAAAAAATCAAGTTAGGTTACTGTAGGGCGCGCAAAGTCTATTATTAGCAATCATCAGAAGTTTATAACATAGAACATAATGTCATGTATTATACATATACATAATATTTTTTTTATTTTATACCAGATCGATCTGGTATGGGCCTTACATAGTTGATATAACCGTTATATGATATATATTTTTTTAACAGTTGATTATAGGGGGGTTTAGTCTCGTACAAAAGACACCCCTAACTATATACAATGCTGTTATTAAAAGAAGAAAAAAAAATAGATAATAGTAATTGCTTCTTAATAAAAGAGGAATGTAAAATTAATAATAAAAAATAATGATATTGGTACACTGAAATAAAACAAACAATTGCCCTCTAATAGTGAAAAGAAACAAGTTAATTTGAAAAATGGACGAGTTTATACATAATACAATATATGCAATTTTTTAAAACGCCTAAACATTTGACTCCCCGTACAGCTTATATAGGATAGTTTTCTAAGCAGTATAATTCCAGCTGTAACTTCAGTTTTTCCGGTTTCGTTCGTTTCTTAAGCTGCTCCATATTGAGTTGGAAGACTGAAAATTTGTTCGTTTTTAGAGAAGAACTTTTTGCCTTAACTGTTTCTCCATTTTTTCTATAAATGTCAGGCCCAAGCACTTAGGCTTGTTCTTCTATTTTGCACCTCACCAAGTGTTTTTTATTTGCCTATAGTGTCTTATATTTTTTTCTTAATAAATAATTTTTGGGGTTCCTTGTAACCAACCTCTCTTTACTTTCTTCCTTCCCTTTTTACAGACTGAAACAGAAGTTGCTTGATCAATTTTATTTTAGGAAAATTCTCAGTCGCCTTTCTGATTCTTTCTTTAAGTCATAATTCCAGCTACGTGCCAATATTCACAATTGTGTGGATCTTCTTATTTATTTTACCAATCTTCCGGGTATACTCTGTTCTAACCCAATCTTTATGAGTTAAAAAAAAATCATTTATAAGGTTTTTACGATATTTTCAATAAATATTATTGGATATTTTTCCCGGCTATTATTTTTATTGAGTTACCTGATGTAGCCAGCTTCCATAGAATAATTTTCTCTTTCCACTTTTAACTTAACTGTAATTAGCACATGCCAGTTGGCCCTATATTTGTGCTCGGAATAAACAGTGGTTGGTTTAGATAAACATGAATCGGTATAAAAGTCTTCAAACGGATAGGATCAAGGCTTACTCTTCGAATAAATATTGTAAAATCACTATTTGCCAGAGCCCATGGTCGATTCACTCTTGGTAAATATAAATTTTGTACTTCCTGTATTAATTCAACCTGACCATGAAAAGTTTGTTTTAAAGTAAATGTTTAATTTTCTTTGAAGAAGATCTTGTATTATTATTGCCAACGCATTTTGGAATACAATCATTCAATAAGTTTACGATTCAACAATCCAAGATATTTTCGTTTCTGAAAAATTTTACAATACGATTACGTGTATAACCACTGACAATGCATACTCTATTACAATGAAGTTATTGTGAACCTGAGAGATCTAAGTAATGTTTCTATAAAACTATTATTTCCAAATACCTGATTATCCTCACTTTCTTTTTAAAGAACTCTTTGTGAAAATTGGTTTTAAATTACAGCCTTAGAATTTTTTGTTTGGTTTTGATGTGGTTATTAATTCTGAATTTCTACTTAAAGAGGCACTTTTTGGCTCAAAGAAACTCCGAGAAGTTAAACAAAATCTATTATCCTTTATTGTATTACTTTCTTTACTGTTGTTAAGGTATCGCATAACATTTTACAAAGGACTTTTGCCCCGAATAAGAACTGCTTATAAATTATGGACATCAACTATATATAATAAATTAATTATCAAATTAAATTAAATCTATACTGATACGACTCATGAGGTCAGGGGTGCAGTACTTTTTAAGGAAATACTTTTACTAGACCAACGGTTGTTTACAGTGATTTGGTCAGAATCCTGCTCGACCGCCAGATTTTTACCCAATTAAGGATTATGAGGCTGGGTGGGCCCCCAAGGGCTCCCGAATCCACAGGGTTGACTCAACGGTTACAGGCAAGAGATAATAATTATCTGCCACAGCCGAATTCGAACCCGGGTCATTGGAGTTAATAGTCCATTCCCTAACCCACTCCCACCATAAATTAATTATGCTATGCAATTTATAAATTTTTTATAAATAAAACCGACAAACATAATATTTGTATAAGATGTATAAGATACGTTTTAAAAGTGGAAGATACAATATATATATATATATATATATATAAATAAATAACTTATAGTTGTATCATTTATGCGATAAAGTTCTCATAAAATGCGCCCATTTTTCCGCGTTTTGCAATTTCCTAGATGAATCTTTGTTCACCAAGAAAATTTAACCTTGAAATATCCACCTGATGAACAATCTTTACTACTATTGCATAGCAGGCTGGTTAAAAAATGTAGCCTTTGGTTATTTATGATTAAGTAATTAATTTAAAGATTTACCTGTCATACTTTCTGAAATGCAAAAATAGCATTGAGTGGGACATTATATATATTCAATTAACTTTATTTCTCAATTACCTCTATTCTGCGGAAGCTTTGACTAACACAATATGAAAAAATGTATATATATTTATATTTACTTATATTTTGATTATTTTTTTATATTTAAACCAAAAACATTTTTGTTACTCGAACATTAGTTTCAAATTAATAAAATATTTTTAGTGTAAATAATATTTCTTTGTAAACTTTTAAAACATACTCTTCCGCAAAGTTGTCGTAGTTTTTAAGTTGGATAGAAGAAGAAAGGACGACTTGATCAACTAGAAAGCCAGGCGGTGTCTTCTGGAAGTTGATAATGGAAAAATGGTGTCTTTTATCAGATCTTACCTTTTCTAATTCCTTCTTCTTTTTTTTTTCCTTTGGTCGGAATCTCTCTACTGATGGGAGTAAAAGGCACCAGTCGACTTGGAAATTAGAGTTTTAAAAAGGAATTTCTTCCCCATCTGTCTAAATCTCTGATTACCTCGGGCTACCAGTGAATTCTCAAAGGAACTCAATGATAAACACGGTCCCTCTCTTAGCCCTTTTTTTCTTCTTTATTAATATAAAAGTTAGGAACATTTTTTTTTTTGTTTTATTATTCAATGGTATTTTATAAAATATTTTCATAATCATATCAAACATAATAAATTCAAAATTATTTGAGCCAATGATTTGTAAAAATCTGAACAAAATCGAAGCTTCAGAACTGAGACAATTGTGAAATTATTAATAATAATTGTTTGATAGGTGATAGCTCCACAACTCTGTCAGTACCGATGCGTTGATTTGGTTCAGTGTTAGATAGTGCAAAATCTCATCTTTCTAAAAATGTCACTTGATTATTTTTATCTCCAATCCGACGATATGTCGAATGTATATTTGGGCATAGTATTAGGACTTAAACAATGTAGAATCTACATATCTTCTTTATTAACTTTAATAAATAAATAGATATATCCTAATAAACGATTAAACTCTAGTTTCTTATGTGATAGCGTCAAAATAAGTGATTACCGTTATGACGTCAAATTTGCTTGAGAAAATCGATTATTTCTCTTGACCGTATCAATATAACGATGAACTAGGAAACATGTCTAAGTATATTATCGTAGCCGGATTTAATAATTAGAGGTTGTTTTTTTTGTGAAAAGGAGGTAATTCCATCCTGAGGTAGTTTGGACTTATATTTACTAATTGAGGCAAAAAATAATTATTTCGTTTTAAATCACAAATTGGTTGTTTCTATGATTAGTTCTCTTGTGATTCAAGAATCTGACTGCCTTGTTAGTTGTTACAATTATTATTATTATTATTATTAATATTATTTAAAGCAATCTATTGGTTAGGTAGAAAACTAGTTTAAGCAATGAAATAATCGAACATTTTTAAATTCTGACTTATACTACGTTTACCACCCTCCTTTAAAAGTTTCTTTAATTTATACTACAAAAATGTTTTAGTGTATGAACTATATCGATTTAAAAATATTTTACAGCGCAAAAAAAAAAACATTTTCTGACTTAACTACCTTTATATGATTTTTCACTAAAAGTTTTAAATAAATAAACTATTTTCATGGTATATTTTTTTTTTTGTTTGGCTTAACATTTTTATGTTCTCTAATTTAGGACAGGAAAGACGGTTATCCCATTGTAGGTATGTTACATTGCTATTTTTGCGAGTAACACACGAAATAAAACTCAACCCGCCCAGACAGGATTCCAACCGGCCCCGCAGCAGACACGAGCTGCTAAGGTTATACACGCTAGACTACAACAGCGTTAATTGTTTTTTTAAAATAAATTATTCATTCATAAGTTGATGGGATGTCGATTTTATTGTAAAAGAGGGGTATCTCCTACAATCAGACTTATATTACTTCGGCTGGAAGTTATATTTGTTTCTCACTACCATAAATAAATAATGATTATTTATAATTTGACACTGGTACTATATTATAGTCAAATAACATACACAACAAATAAACACATATAAAATAGAGATTTTGTACCTGAGGATGGCTAGTAAGACCGAAAGGTTATGAACTCATCATTAAATTTGTGATGAACTATTAACAGCATCTCAACTTAATTCATAGGATGAGGCGTAAGTCCCACAGCTCTCGGTTCTAAACGTTGTGGGTTCGATTTCCACCTGGGGCAGTTAATATTTATTTCTCAGTAGTCCCAAGAAATGAATCTTTACTCTCCCTTCTTGGTTAGTACGAGGCGACAATTTGAAGGTAACTGCCTAGTGTTAGCAAAAAGGACTAATAGTTCCCCTACCAGTATCAGTAGCAGTACCACTATACCTGCCTTTACCTCAAATCAAAAAATAAATTTTTAAAAATACCGTTTTTTAATGGTTTAGTATTTGAGTTTTTTTTTTTATATCCATCATTAATTGGGAAATTTTTCCATCATTTTGTTTTTTATATACTAAGATGCTACGATTTTGAACAAATTTAATTAATTTTGCTTAATTAAAAGCTATTATTTAGTATAAATATATTTTTTGTTATCATAAAAATATATTTTTTAAAGGTTTTTAAATCATTTCCAAAATGGAGGGCGAACTAATGATGCTCGTTATGAAATATAGCCTCTTTAAGGATATTCAAGAAACTCTCTCAAATTTAAATCGTAGCCATTTCCTATCTCAAGAAGCTTTAATAAATTTAAAGAAATTCCCCTCGAAAGTTAATAAGGCGCTGTAACGAAAAAGCATGACCTCACCCCCCCCCCCCCCCCCACCAAACTGTTATGAATACGTAAATAGCGCCCGAAGTAGTATAATGGATCTTTCTGTTTCCGTGACAGAATATTCCCTCTCCGGCGGCCAAGAATATAGATCCAACCATCTCTGGGGGTTTTCTATCCTAAATGTGGAAGCAGAGCTAAGTGATACTAATCAATTTCCTCTTCCTCCTTTAGATTTATCCTACTGAACTATCCCTTTTACTTAATGAAAGAGTCTACAAACTTCTCTCGCTTCGACTATTTGCTCTGGGATAAACGGTTCCTAGTTTGCAACTCGGTCTGAAACTGGATTTCATATTTTGACGTAATGTTGCTGCTATCTCGTGAAAACATATGATGCAGGATATGTTCCTCCTATGTTGATAGAACTCCTTCCAACTAAGAAGGAATCAATACTGTACTCATAAGAAATACTAGCTTGTTTCGTACCTTACTTATTTATCATATTCTTACAATGAGTCATTCTCACAATAAAGGAACCAAATGTTAAACCATTTTTCATATTCCATTAATGTTTTTAGTGCTGGTAAATATTTTTTTTTTTAGTTGCAGGTAATTCGGAGCAGTATCCTTGGTCCTATCCTTTACATATGTTTTTACAACTGATATCCGAACCCATCCTATTCCTGACCTCACTACGTATGGCGAATATACACGTGTGCCATCAGTGAATAATGAACCCCAAACCCTTCATTCCCTCATCACAAACGTTAAAGAACGGCTCCAAAACTATTTCCAATAAATTCCATCAAATCATTTTTACCCTTCTTCCTTAACTTATAACTTCATGCCACGCAGTATCCTTTTATTATGCTCAATTTATTCCTGTCGAACAGATTCTCTACCAAGGACTGCATCTAGACTAAAGACTAACTTGGAATTCTCATACAAAACTGAAAAGAAAGGAAAACTCGTCGATTCCGACTATTACTACACTTGCTAAGCAAATGGTCTGAAGTTCCAATTAATTTCTAAAGACTCATTTGTATGATCTTAGTGAGCCCTATTTGGATCTGCGGAGTCGAGTTTTGCGGCTTCACTAAACGATCTAATTCCTTTTGTATCCATTCCTCACAATCCAAAATCCTTCGTAAAATCTTTATTGCTCCTTACTTTGTCTTAAACTAACTAAAGTCAACTCCGTGACCTCCCAAACCCTCATTTTTCTATGGACTCTTTATAAGCTATATCTTATTAGCTGTGTAGAGCATGATCAACTGTAAAAATCTTAAGTTTGACTCCTGTTAAACTGCATTGGACTTCAGTTGTGATCTGGCTGGGATCTGGGAGTGTTTGCGGCTTTAGCGCACTTGCTCAGCCTCCACTGGCTCATTACCAGTGATG
>NW_027105190.1:1161473-1179396 GCF_000696795.3 Halyomorpha halys | reverse complement strand
TATTTTAGTATGTATGAGATCATCCATCACTATTACCTATTGCCCACAACTGTATGGCAGATTGTAATATCTATCAATAAATAAATCTATCAATAAAAAAAAAAAAGAAATAAAAATATTTATCCAGAAAAATGTTTATCCTATTATATTAAACCATTGAAATACAATTCATCGTAACTTGCTTGGTTATTTCTCCTTGTAACTTACTTATAGTTATAATGGGCTATGAAAGAAAATATTTCATGTATATTAAAAACTAATTAACAACCAAACTTAGTTATTGGTACTTTGCAGCAATTTCACTACTCAATAAAACTTTAAATGACGTGGATTGTAATTACTGAAGACTTTGACTGAACTTCAGATGAAGTTTTTATTTGCTATTTGTAACAACTGCTATTGTTCGTTTAATAAAATTTTAAATTGAAGATAAAAAAATTAACAAATATTTCTTCGAATCTGAGAGCTATAAAGAAATCTAATGGGACATTATTTTGGCTCTACCAACGCTGTTCGCAGTTCGTGTCCAAGTTCGAAAACAAACCTTTTCCCAACGGCCTCAAGTTAATTTAGAGTTTTTCCAAGTGGAGGCGGGGCGAGGCACAAGTGGGAAAAGCTTTTCCAGTTGACGCCAAGAGTTAAGTTATAAAAAATATAAATAATACCTCTGACCTGATATTTTCCGATTTATTTCTCTCTCTCTGGGGAACCTACTTTGCAAACTAGTATATTTGCAACATTACCTGTATCAATCGACCTGATGCTATTATAACTGGTATCTTAAAGAGAAACAGAATATTAAATTAATATTGATAGGTTTTTCTAAGTTTATTTATTTATTTATTTTTTAAATCCTTTGCTATTTATGAATATAAAGGCATTTTGGTGATAATTGTGTTTCATGTTAATTCTGTCCTCATTACTACTCGATTTCATCAAAGAAAAAAATATTTAACAGATTCATTTTCCTGTAAATCTTATTTTTCACTTTATCGACTACAACTATCAACAGCCAATATCAACAGTTGAAGAAAGTAATTTAATTAATTATGAAAACGTTTTTGAAATTTACGTTAGTCGCACGTATTGGGTCGTTTGAGTTTAAAAAAGTCATAAATCTTTAAAAAATTTGTTGGTATCATTGTTTTGTTCATCTCTATATCTAATGACCGTTCATTCTTCTAAATTCTTCAACAGTGTTGAATACAACATCAAGGGTAACAAAAATTTAGTTTACGGGAAAAAATTCTTCGTAGCTGAGTTATAGGCATTCAATTTTATTTTGTTTTGATACACCATTAATTATTTTACCTTTTTAGGTTTGGTTTTACACTCATAAATCTTCAGTACATAAACTTATTCCTAGGATCAAAATTATAAGATTTTAATATATTTAAGCATGTGGACTCATGTTACATATAATACTCATATAAACATGTTTATTAAAAAAAAAAATGTGTATTAAAAAGAAAAGTTTGCTTTAAAAAAAAATATAATGCATCGACCGTTTCAGTATAAACTTCAGAACCTCAATTATATAAAATGAAAAAAAATGGGGGATTCATTTATTTAACCTTCAAAAAAAAAAAAATTTTAAAATCAAATTCACCACATTTTTTATTCTAATCATCTGAAAAACAATTCATACTTGCGGCTTTGAAGTTTGAAGTTGGAATAAATATTCCAAACAACCGTTTTTTTGTACAATGTTTTAGTCAAAATTCTTGGCTGTGTCATTCTAAAGCAATTTTTATTACTAACCACAGCTGGAAAAGTATTTTTTATTTAATTGATTATAATATTTGAAAAAAAATTCTAATGACATCTCGTGAACCGAATTTTGGGAAACTTTATCTAAAATAGTTACAAGTTTATGTTCAGCAAAGGCTAAATATCAACATCTAAGTGAATGTTTTCTTTGCATACATTGAATGTAAAGCATAACATTACCAACTTATTTAAAATATTTAAAAAAATTCTCATTAAAAAGAGTAAGGTTTCCAAAGCCTTCCTAATTCTAGTTGTAATCTATTATACTGATTAGGATAACACAGTGCTGAATTGATGTTTCTAAACGATGCATATGCAAGAAGTCACTAATGAGAAGTCTGAATTATGTATGTATGGTTGCTATTTGCTGATATACCGTAGTATTATCTGGAAATGAATTTCTTCATTGTCAAAAGTATTACATTACATGGTAAGAATGTTTCTGAACGATTTCGAATAGAACCCTTGTCATCTTCATTCTATTCGTATACAAGTGGATATAGCAATGTTTGGATTAGCTAATGGATACATTTCAAGAGGGTTGAAGTTGATGGAAAGACAACACAGCCGATCCCGCTCAAGTGGTTATGACGCAGCTGCGGGAAAAAAGGGGTGTGTTGGCGATGGGTAACAACTTTCCTTTTTCTTGTTTTCAGGAGTGTTTTTATTATCGTCATTATTTTCTTCCTCGTTAGCTCAGAAGTTTATAAAAACCATAATAACCATTAAAGGCTCATAACAGGAGTTTATTTTTAGTACCATTATATTTTTTTGGTTTCAAACATTTTTTTTTTTTAGACGGCTTAAATATTAAAGAAACACTGCAAATTATTACGTGACTAGCGGAGATTCCCACCCTAACAACATTTTTAATCTCTCTCTCTCTCTCTCTCTCTCTCTCTCTCTCTCTCTCTCTCTCCCTCTCTCCCTCTCTTAGACAATAAGAATAAGAATGATAGAACTTATTCATGCTATATTTACAATTGTATTAATTAAATGATAAATAAGAAATAGAAGAAATGGAAAATAAATTATTTTAAAAAAATATAAAATATATCATAAACACAATCATTCCTATTTACATTCAGTCTGGGGAGTTCTGAACCGAGATCTTCCCTTTTGTTCCCCTTTGATCTTGTATTTTGTTTTTAGAAAAAAAAAATGATCATCTTCGTTACACGGATTTCACTAGTTTCCTTAGATTACATAAAAACAAAGATATATATAGAAATACAGATACATAAAAACAAAGTATGTGCTTATATTCAAATTGAAATAGAATTATGGATATATCAACAAGGTTTTTATTTTTAAATATAATTTTTATTCATTGACATAATATAAAACATTGACATTAAGGATTTAAATCTTCCAGCTATAACAGTAAGTTCTGAAGGTGGAGATCAATTCTTGAAATGTTTAAATAATGAAAATTTTATTTTTATAAACAAAGACAATAAGACTATAATGTGGAGATCAAATTTTCATTAATTTTCTATATTAATTTATAATTGACTTGCTACACAATCGAAGAAGAATTATTAAATTTGTAACTTTCGTGTTCTACTTTAAAGTTTCAACCATCAATTTCCAGTTTAAGAAGATTTTTGGTTTTTAAAGTTTTATTTTAAACCATTTTACTGTAAAATATCAAAATAGTAACTTATAAATTGTTACCTTTAGGTGTATAGTAGTTTTCTATACAAGAGCTTATATATTGATACATTTTTTTCTAATTTGAAATCTGTTTTATATCGTCAAACTAATTTTACTTTTTTTTTCTTTCAGGTAACTTTCAAGAATTTCTTTTTCCTGTTATAGTAAGTTTTATAAAAATTTTATTTGGCTATTGAACTTTATTTTCAATTTAAGCTATATACATAAGGTGGACTTGGAGTCAGATCGTAAAAATTCGTATCGTGTGGCTTATCATACTCTTGCACCAAGCCATTCATATGTTTATACATATCAGTACTATCTAAATAATGTGATATGACAGTACTTCTTAAAAAGCTATTCATAGAAGTTACGTTTGGCGCATTATATTCCACTGCATCAGAGTATTGTAGTACTGAGTTAAATGAATGAACTCAAAATAATCATGATATCATGATTTTTTTTTTTAAGAACATGAATGAATTACAAATCTTTTTGCTGTAATCTCCTTAAAACATGCTACACCGTAAAGTAGAGTCATTATATTGACTAAACCGAAATAGTTAATGGCATGATGAACAAAATGTTGCTAATGGTCAATAATTTCATATGAAATAATTAAAAGAATATTATTTACCTTACTTTAGAATCAATACTGTAGAAGTTTAATAATTAGTTATTTTATTTAAAAAATACATTAATCCATAATAATTACGATACTTTTTTTTTTGTGTTTAAGCTTAAAAAAAATTTTCCATCTCAACTTCACACTTGAAAATAGATTTTTTTCAATCGTATTCAATTTCACTGTCATTTACTGTATTACTCCATATGTGAGCAGTCGCAAAGATCCACCCCCGAATCTCTGAAGGAGACGACAAAGGCCATGAGAACACTATTGCTGTTCCAGTGGCTGGAGGCCCAGAGATCCATTCCTATCACGTTCCCCAGAATCCAAACCGCTCTCCAGGGCTATCCAATTCCCTACCTCTTCGGGTTGCCTTCTGCTATTGCCTCGTCTTGGCTACTTCCCGAATGTTTTCATTACCTAGTACACCTCTTCCCCAAGTTATTGGAATCCTTGATAAATAAATAACGAATATTACTGGAGAAGGAGAAGTGCAATACAATTAAAAATTAATTGTTTTAGTCAAGTTTATTATTGTTACATGTATTTCCGGTTCAATATCATTAAGTATAATTATAATTGGTAATAAAAATTAATTGGCATCCATTAAAAACATGTATAGAATGTGTTAATTTGCATGATACTGATACAAAGCCAGTTAAAATTTTAAATCTAACTTAATTTCTTGAGAAAATCTGATGCATTTGGAATAAATTCACCAATCAAGTTGGGGCCAGAATTTTGAGGGTCAATCAGAGAAATAACATGGAGGTACCAGGGTCAGAAATTCTAAAAATTCACTCCTTATGTTCTTTAAAACAAATAAATTATTTGTTCTAAAAATGCCAAAATATTATAAATTGAAAAAAATATGTCCTATTCGAATAAATTTTAATTTTAATTTTTTTACTAAATTGAGAAAGATCAAACCAATTCACAATTTTGATTCTAATATTTCTGTTTTAACAGCTTGGTTTTAAATTGAAGAATGAAGTCCAATCTATAAAATAATAAAAAGAGGTTTCGGTCAAATTTTTTAAAAAATTGAAAAGAAAATAAAAGTCCGGTGAATTGCATATTTGTATTTTTTTGAGGTCTTGATTATGAATTTCGACTTAGTGAATTTAGTCCATTTATATCACCTACTTATGGTCTCTAATTGACTACACAAATTCCATCTCGGAACTCTAGTCGCGTTCTATTCCAAATGAAGGGACTAAAAAAATAATTAGACTCAAAATTGTAGCCAATTTTCTTTTTAATAATTTGGTATTAAATGATACATAACAACACATGGTTCTCAGGATATAAGCAAGCATTAAACAAACAAATATCAATTATGATTTTTTTTACTTCTGTATAATAATTCGTACAAGCAAATTTAATAATTATAATAATTTTCAGTACCATAAAAACCATAAATGTGTTACACTCTCTATCCCTTCTGGGGATTCGACTGAACCTTGTTAATAAATATCGTTGAAAATTCGTTCTTACTTTATTTAGTATAAGTTAATGTTGCTAATAAATACACGGTTTTCGTGTTAGGGGAGAAAAACTAATAAATATTAATTGTTTGCGCTTATTTAAATATTTAATTTTTATATTTTCTTTATGAGAAACCCAGTTCCTGAAAAATATTCGGTTACTGTTACTATTTCCTGTAACTCCGTTAATGTTACATTGTTCCGAGCCTTAAAGAACGAGACGTCTGATTTATTCAGAAATATTGATTCCTAAGAGAATGTTTTAAAAAACAAAATAATAAAAATAGGAAGTAATGTAAGAAAAATGTACGAAGGTATTAACCGCTCATGCTCTGTAGTGATAAAAATAATAATATTCTATTCATTCCAGTAAACACAGTGGATACGTTTAATAAACACTTTGACAGTATTTTAAATAAAATAAATTATTGTTAATAAACTCCTATTGAATACCGGAATACTGAACCATTTATGAAAGAATTAAATAAAGAGGAAGTCGAAGTAGCCATTGGAAAATTAAAATCTTATAAAGTTTTAGTATATATATATATAGAGGATGCAATATTCTTAGTGAACTTATCAAGGCATGCGATGAAGCTGAAGTTTCAAAAGTATAACTGTTGAATAAAAAGATTTGGGATATTTAGAAAATTCCCGAGTAAACATAGTACTTCAGGTACATTTCAGGTTAGAGCATTGCGTGAAATAAGATGAGCGTGTAAGGTTGTCGGACATGGTAACAAACGAATCACTAAATATGCGTCTGAGGGGTAGACCGAAGTATAGGTGGGAGGATTGCAGAATAACTTGTAGATTTGTTTTAGGACAGCAATGTGTAGTATTGGTGTCGAACCTTCGGGTTCATTTTTCAAACCAGTTTAAGTGTCTTTATAATTGTTCATCTCCTGAGCCCAACGCCACAAAATAAATGTTGATCTTTTTATAAATAATATATTACCGAGATAGGTGACAGGTGTGTCTGTTCATTGTTATTAGTTTAATTAATATTATAAGTCTCTGCTCATCGGCTTAGTGGTTTGCTCTTTTCCCTTTTTTGACATTTCAAAGAACTTAGTATATATAATTTACCCGGAACATTAATTAGCTTTGTACAATAGATTATATTGCATTATGATTCAAATTGAAATACAGCACTGTATATGCGTGACGGGGACGATTATCCGTTCCCATAACGTTGACAGTTGCCAGGAAGAGCGTTTAGATAATTATGGAAGCCCGTTGTCAGTGAGAAAGATCACCTTTCAGAGTTGATATGTAGATTTGAACCAGGCGTCCACTATTCATGAGGGCGTTTGAAATATTACATCATTATCTATTCAGTTACAAAGTTATTTTGACTAAACTCCTGATGTATTAGAAAATATTCATTAATGATTAATATGCAATGGAATTTCAAGAGCGCTGAAAATTACATCGACCCTACTGAAATGAACTTGACAAACGTCGGAAATTTCAACTAAGCCATTAGAACACGTCCAATTCAAAAGTTTGTCATGAATTGTAAAAAGAACGTTAACAATTTTTTTCTTTATTTTTTTTTCAAAAATAAAATATTGTCTATTAAATTAAACTTATATGCAAGTAAATAGGCTAATATTGAAACTCTACAAATTATCATATTGTGGTTTATTATTTGAATTAATTATTTTATTATATAAGTAAATATTTCTGAACCCACACTTAAAAATTTGAACATCTACAAATTGTTAATCATCACCTATGTTGAAATTGAACGACGCCAAAGAGAAAAAAAATGATCTGACAAGTCACTATGAAAGTATCGGTTAAATTCCAACTTTAACTCAGGCCTAAAGCGTAACAACTTTTCTCTTAGGAAGGAGGTTGACTTGGAACAAACCGATAAATCTCCAGTAGCTAAGACAAAGTGTGAAAACTCGGAAAAGATTAACGATCGGATTTCCGTTTGACCGTCTGCCAACTTCACCGGATGTAACACTAATGGCTAGGAATTAACTGGAAATCTCTTTCAACACCTCGCTGGCTTGTTCTGTTGGTTGATTTATGTTCCGGCACTCTGTGTATTGGCCTGTTTTGGGAACTCATGCCACCTGTATACACCAATTCCACGTGTGGTTAATGCCCCCAGAAAGGGTTACTCAATTTGGAATCATTTTTCATCCGCTTTCATTTACCTTTATGCGTACCTCGTGGCCTCAATAAACTTTTAATGAAAATTGTATGGAGCTTAGATTAGTTAATTATCTAAAGATGCTAGCTTAGAGTCGTGGAGAATACTAGAAGCTTAAGAGTTGCCTGTTCCTTCATTATAACAAATTAAAATATTCCAAGAGTGTGAACAAGGATCATATTCTAAAATTGTAATAGGCATTGTTTTCCAAATATCTCAATGTGATCAGAAATTATTTAAATTCTCAATACAACTATAGATGTTTGTAATATACTAATTAGGATCACTATATATTGTAAAAGCTAATCCTGAATAACTTGGAAGTTCGGAGGAGGAGGCATATGAGAAGGAGATGAACACAGAAGATACTGATGATACGGATAAAAAAATTGTTCTCGTCACGAACATTTTTTTTTAGATTTAATTACAATTAACAAATTATTACGTTAAACATTCGTTTAGTATAGCATAATAAAACAAATAATAAAAAATGAATTGAAATAAAAATTGAACAGTTATTTACTCATAATATACGAATTCTATTGAGAAACAATCTATAAAAAAATAGTATTCACGTTATTTTTTGTCATTTTTTTGGCGCTCATCCGTTTTATGTCATGGTTTTATTTTCTGAAATTATATTTCCCTAAACATAATAAAGTTTCTTTTTGCAAACTGATCTTGCTAAATCCTCTCAAAATTATTCTGTTATTGCCACTCAGTGGGGAATCTCTGACAGTTTTACTATTCCAGACCTTGTGCGCTATTCGATGTTGTGCGATTTATTTTCTATTGCGAATAAGCTATACGGTTTTTTGATTTTGTGGAGACTAAACTTGAAAATGTGAAAGAAACTATAGGTTTTTAGTTTCTTGTCAATTCTACTCTAAATTTCTACTAATGAGAGTTTAAGTTTTTATATATCTTAATAAAAGTTTTTCTTTATTTATATTGAATCTATCTCAACTATTTCTCTTTCCTTCATCGATCATGTCCTCATCATTAGCATCCACTAAAATATGAAACGTTCCCTCTATTAATTTTCACGAAACGTTCATGAAACGTTCCCACAATTAGTGTACAGTGCAACTATAAATAGGCTGTGTCTTTAGAATTCACCACGAACCTACATTAATTTGTTCTTATTCACTCAAGTGCCGTGCGATGTCCAGTGGAAAACCGCACAATTGGCCTGGGACCAATGCCAAGTATTCATGGTTGCAGTTCTATACATCCCGGATTTGCCTGTTGCTGTTGGAATAATACTATTTTGAAAATTGTATGGTGGAAATGTTGTTTTTAAAATTAAATACATAATTTTTTTTTTATTCTAATTCAAATAAACTGCTTATATATTTATCGTTTAATTAAATACATAATTTATCAAATCCATTTATATAAAATTATATTTAATGTTGGAAAAAGTAGAAGAAATTTACAATTAACAGTAATTTATGTTAAAGTTATAATAGTTGATAATTATAATAGTTGTAACTTAAGTAAATGAATCAAATACCTAATAAATAAAACAAGATCCAACATTTATAATTCATTAAATTTATGAATATTTCTACTAACATGTGATTTTTTCAATCAAGTCATCAAACCGGAACTGCTGCATTTAATATAGTGAATATTGTTGAATGTCTGTCTCTATAGAGGTTGCTGAGGAGGGTAAGACAAGAGAGAGGATAGATATCTGGAGTACCAGAGAGTAATTAGATGGTCAATGATGCGATGTTAGCTCGGGTCCCGGGAATATTGCTTCTAGTCGTCAATATTGTCTACCCATTCAACCCTCACAATGAATTTTCAATTAATTTCCCCTCTATAATGTCAATTGTCTTTGTAGCCAGTTCATATCAGGTTCAGTTTCATGTTTAATGTTAGAAATAATGACGATTATTAACTAATTAGAAATAATGAATGAATAATTATCTTCCTTGTTTAAATTATATTTTAGTTCATTACAATGAAAACAAGGTTTCAGAGTTGTCATCCCATCTTCAGGTTGCTAGAAACAAATTCTCAAATAAATAATACATGCTTACAACATTAACAATATATTACATTATTTATTTAACTTTTTATAATACTCTTTACCTGATCAACATCTCTATCTGATACATAAGTTACTTCTTATTTGGCTCATCAAGCTAATATTAATATATTATTGTACATAAGTAAAATGTCTATAATAATTAACTATTGCATTTTGTAAACTAAGAAGAATAATTCCCTTCCTGAAGGTTATCTTTAAATATGATAACAACTAGATAGAACCAGATCAACATTCTCATACCTCTTTTTGAATAATTGAACAATTTAACAATATTTAAAAACATATTTTATTAAAAGAACAAATTTATCAACAAATAATTAAATAAATCTAAATTCTATAATCTATTGTACAACCTTAAATTGTTAATTTATTTACAATATCTATATAATGTGTGCATAAAGTCTTGGTGTCTGTTTTAAAATTGATTGCTTTGTCTATGTTTTTAGTGATGTATACTGCATTATTAAAATCAAATTCATGTTTGTAATTTTGTATCATTTCTAATTAGTTTCTAAAAATACTCTTCCAGTAGAAGATATCACTTCATGATGATAATTATTTTCTTCTTATTTTACCCATTGCTCCTAAAACCGTTTTAAAAAATATGAATGAATAATAAAGGATATATTTTTATATGGGTTGTTACATTATTATTATTTTCTGTTATACGAACGATCTAACCAAATTACCGACCTATTAGCCTTTCACCTCTATTTTCCAAAATATTTGAAAAATTATTCTTAAAACGGTTCAATTATTTGTTAGAAGAAAACAGTGTGATTCCTAACCAGCAATTCGGCTTTGACCTGCACTAACAACAATTCAACAGTGTCATAGAGTAGTTAACGCCATTACCTTAGCATAAGAGAAAAAAGAATGTTGCGCAGTTGCTTTTTTAGACATCGCATGGGTCTTCGATAAAATTTGGCATGATGGGCTCCTAAGCCAACGTAAAAAAATCCTACCGCAGGCCTAAAACTTAATTGCCATATCTTGAGATATTTTAGTTAATCCGGGTGTAAATCATTACGACTGTTGCCAAATCGGCGCATGGGTCCCACAGGGTAGCATTTTAGATCTAACCCTCTAACACTCTCCTCACAATACTTAGGACTTATGATGGAGAAACGACTGACCTAGAAATCACATGTAACAGATGATAATGTAATACTTTCCATGTTTTTTATAAAAACTTAGCCGTTTGGACTGCCCTCAACTTTACGACTTTACAATATCCCCTTGCCTAAACAAACAGCGACAAAATACTTGGGACTTACGATGGACAGCCGACTGACCAGAAAATCATGTGACAGCTTAAAGAAAAAGACTAAATCGACCGACGAACACCGCATCATAAAAATTACTTATCACATAAAAAACTTAAAATATGCAACATGACCGATAAGGACTTAAGTAATTCACATAGTGAAAACCTTTAAAAATTATAAGAAGAAATTATAATACAATTTAAAAACAAGGAAAGATAGATAATTATATAGAAATAGTAGAAGAGGGGAGGGTAGGAAAGGAGACTAAAATTAAGACTAAAAGTCCAGCCAGTTCAGTGTGATACGAAAATAAAATTCTTAAAGGAGTTTGCATTAGAAAATATTATATCGACATAATATCAAATATCACAAAGGAACGTCAAGGACACGGGTTCCAATTTGGCTGGGTAGAAATTTGTTTTCTGTTACATTGTAGCCGTGAGTCAGCCCTATGGGCTCTGGAGCCCTCTTGGGGTCTACCCAGCCTCAAAAATTGGATATCCGTAATTGGGTAAAAATCTGGCAGTCGAGCGCGATTCTGACCAAATCACCTCCTTGCACAACCGTTGGTCTAGTAACAATACTTCGTTACAAAGTACTGCACCGTTAACCTTCATGGGTTGTACAGATCAACCATCTTGGTGTGCATGAGGACATCTGTAAAGTTAGCTACTTATTTGTAGATGAAATAACGCGTGCTTTAAGATTTTCACAAGTAGCCGACATCAAAATCGGACAAATCCTTGGCATCGATTTATACTTTAGCTTTATCTCGTCAGAACTGAACGTCATTCGTTAAGAAGTTGATTAAAGTTTTGCATCCAAATAACCTGAGTATCTAATAAGTCGTGGGTTAACAATAAATTTCACACAGTCAAGATATAACCTGAAGGTTTATTTTGCTATCTTATTTATTATGGGACTATTTCGTTGCCGATAGCTGGAACTTGAAAGACTTGGGTTGCCTTCATCCGGGATCACGACAATGAGAAGATCCCCTCCACCCCCTCCTCCCCTCCATTATAGAGGCTAAGGTTTATCCAAGTTGGCAAGACTAATGGACCGTAACAACTGTTAGTAAACTTTGGACAATAGAGAGATCTGTACGACCCAAGGCTGAAGGGAAGAGATAGCCAACAGTCCAAGTCGTTTTGTCTCGGCTATTCCACTGTCCTAATTACTGAACAATATAATTCCGAGTTAATGCCAGTTAGCTTCTATCAGAGATGCCTTCTTAGTATCTCTTAAAATGTTACTACCAAAGTTGTAAAATTATAAATCCAAGTATGGAAAATTGTAGAAGTATAAACAATTTAAATAAATTCAGAGACCATAGAGTGTGTATAGGTTAAATCCTTTGAGACCTTACTGACCAAAATTCAAAATAATATTTTTTAACTTTTTGTAAAAAGCATATGTAACCATCAGTACAAAATTAATTTTAAAACAGTCGTATTTTAGTTTAAGTTCGGTCTACTTATAAAAAAGTTGTTTACTTAAATATTTATTCAGTGCATAAACATAGGAAAAGGGTGCGAAAGATGCTTTAATTTACGGCTATTGCTCTTAGAAGTCCAATCTTAAGGAAGAAAAGTTCATATTTCAAAATATTATTAAGTCATGTATATATAACTTAACTAAATTTTTACGTCATGAAGAGTTCCATCATAATATTGCAAAGGTGGGAACTGTAAAATGGTTGCCTTTATGACAGGTTTAACTTTCGTGATAGTACCGTCGCGACTGTGATTACGGTAATCTTACTGTTACGCTTCTATCCATGCAGCCATACTTCATAATGGAACTTTTCACGTTCCAAACTCACATAAAATTCACTGAAGATATTAAATAAAAAACAATTTATCCTACCAATAAATAATTTACTACAATCCTATATCCTAGAGGGTAGGAGAACTTTAAGTTCACTGCCTGCCATGGCAGTGTAAGGTTTTTTTTTTACGATATTACATCGTTCAAATTCATGTCCTTATATCTCAGCAAACATATCACCCATGCAAATCGATTTATGTGAAAGGATAAAATATGAAGAAAATTTATCAAAACTAGAGAATTTTTGCACCATTTTTCTAAATTTAATAATTTAAAAAGCAATCGAGGTAAGAAGAAACGCGAGTTACAGGACATTTTTAAACCACAATACCTGGGTTATAAGGTTCTATAGAAGGTTCGAATCCCTAGCTTAGTAGAATTCGTGGTTTATGGAGAATGGTAAAACCCATTCTACTAAGAGCCTAAATTCCCATTAGTAAGAAAAAAATTCATATATTCCTCCAACTATAAAGGATAATGCACTCAATGAAAAACAGATAAAAAACAAACAAAATAAATGAAAAGTGATTTTACAGGATAGAAGAAAAAAAAATAGATCCCAAAATGGCCTTTTCCCTACGCAGACTCAAATCATACAAAAATTCTCAACCACCTAACTAAATTTGGAGAGGCTGCAGAGGTGACCAAAATCTTACCGGAAAGACGAAATTTTTATTGAAATAAATCTCCATCTTCATGAGGAGAAGATGGTTTGGGGTGCGGTCAAAATGAAAAACAAACAAGTTGATGTAACTTATTTAATTGTGCCAAAGTTTCGGCTAGAGTTTCTAGCCTTCATCAGGGCTAAGAACAGAACAACAATATAACAACCAATGAGTATAGAAAAGAAAAAAGAAAATATAAACAGAATAACATAAAGTGAATAATTTTACAGAATGAAATTAATAAAATGAAGTCATGAGACAAGTGAAAAATAAAATGCAATGCAATAGGTAATTGAATAAGTAGGTAAAATAACATAATTGAGGAAATAAAAAAAAAATGAAGTTATATAATGCAAAGAAGTAAGAATATAGTAGTTATTACTAATTTAAAAATTAAAATATGTAGAGAAAAATAAAATTGAAAGAAAAAAAATATTTGTAACCATGATAATTGATAAAGAGGCAAAATATAAGTAAAGTTTAACAAAAGAAATGAATAGAAAAAAAATATTTTGAAAACAACAATAATCATATAAGATGAACTTAACTAATAACGTGGGTAAGGAAGATTGAGAAAAGAATGGGTGGTAAAATAAAGATAAAGAAAAAAAAAGAGAATAAAACGAACCTATTAGCTTGAAATCTGATCGCCAATCTGGCCTTTATGGAATTGTTTTGCTTCGGAACTATCCTTAATGAATTTCTGCTTACATATAATGGACCAACATTCATACACATATGTACAGTCCATCCTCGAAACTCCCAAAACCGCGTTTTAGGGGTTATTAAAGTTATATTGAATGCACCCTCACCCCTCCTTCCAACAATCGGTAAAATGCAAAAATTTATTATTTTCATGTAAAATGTAACAGCAGTATTTTTATGAGAAGGACTGAAATATAAGTGTTACCAATAACTCTTGAGCGTAGAGGTCACTAAATAAAGATAGTAAATTTCAAATTTTGCGTAGAATCAATACAGTTTTTAAAGTGTTCACTGGTATTTCATTGTACTGTAACATAATTTTTAGTATTGTTTCTAATGTTGAAACCCAACTGATATATATTGTAGGATTCACGTCTGTTGTGTGTTTAGAATATAATGTAATAATCAGCAATGCTAAAGTTTCCTAAATTCATGGAAAATCGTCACAACCTTCTTGGTCGTTCAACATGGGCCGTGCCACAAATTGACTGGGCGTGATCTAAATCTAATCGCCAAACCACCGCTCCCTCCTCCTAATATCAGAGGATAAAATCCATTAATGAAAGGAGCCATACCATCAATCATATTGGCCATCAGTCAATCTTGAACGTCTTAGCAAAGCCTCACAAAACCTAATCAAAGGCCCTCTCTGTCCCTCCTAATGCCTAAGTCAATAACCGCGTCTCAATCAGTAACCAGTCACCTAAACGTTCCTGTAATGATTTAACCTAATATGTCAGATAACATTGTGTTTTTCGGTATAATGTTATCATATAAGTATAATACAATGTTATTTGGCAAGAACAATCTTTATTACTGAGTAACACCAGAGAGAGAAAAAATCTAGCTCATTTTTCTCTAATAACGGATACTTCAGATCTCAATTTTCAATAAAAGCTCTGTTCCGAAAATCCAAATATTCTATATACTCTTCAATGAAACCACTATTAGACAAAACTTAAACGCTAAAACTACTAATACCATTTTTATTTGAAATTGTTGGCCATGACAATGAGACCATAAAAACTATTATAAACATAATAAAATGCATTTTTTTTTCAACAAAAAGACTTTAACTTATCAAGTCATGCCAATGTTAATTCAAAATTTACTACCTTGTTATTTTTCCTTACCGGCCGGTTTGTGTAAAAGGAATAAGAGTGAAATTAATGGTTAAGGTCACGTTTAAACCTTCAAGGCTGACACATTTAAGAATTCGGGATGTCACTGAATTTTTTTTTTTAAATTAACTTTCCTGTTTCTAACTTTCTCCTGTCTATGGCAAACATATTTTGAAATTTCCTACAGCCTATTCTTGCACCATAAAAAAATAACTGAAATAATTTTTTTAAACTTTCCGTTAAATACATGAGGCATAGTAAAAACGTTTTACCTAGAGAGTTTTAAAAATATTTAAAGAGATGTAAAATATAATTATTTCTTTACAATTATTAACTCAACAAGAGAATTGAAGAGCGGTTGCAAGAAGAATATTGAGTGAAATGTTACAATTTAATTAATTCTTCATGTTTATCAGAAAGAAGTGTAAATGGCAATTCTATTATTACCTGTCAGTTTTCCTTTCCAGCCGGTTTGTGTGAAAGGGAAAAAAAAGTGCAAGTTATGTTCAAAGTCAGGGTTCGAACTTCAAGGCTACCGTAACTTTTCAGAACTCTGTTTTCTGTTTTTAGTTTGGACTTTTATTTTAAGTCCATGACAATAAATTTTATTTTAGTTATTCATTTTAGTTAGCTTTCAATTGAGGCCTGAATGATTGTAATATTTCTTTTTTCATAAAAGTAAAGTGTATTTGAATGTAAGAGTACTAACAAAATTTATTGCTCAAAGCAGTAACAAACTAAAACAGTAAAGTAGAACATTACTGAAACATTTCAATTCAATTAATTTATTATAAGCGACATGGATGTACAGTAATTTTTGGAAACTGTTTTGTTCAAATGAGAATTGGAATTTAGCAATTATTTAGAATTCATATAAGTCTAATATTTCTGCAAATGATTTAAATAAATTTGTAGAGCAAGTTTATAGTTTTCTACTTGCTATAGTTCATATCACAGTCATAGAAATGCTAAAAGCATAGTTCTTTATAAACCATTCCCTTCACTAACATTTTCTTTGTGTTACATCAGATGAACTGTATTGTTTAGTTTTTTAGTTTCAAAAACTTCCAGATGACATCCAGTTGGGGCTCACGGTTAAATATTCAACGACCTCTGGCTAAAGCACGGCACTCCAGTTTATATACGGCCCAACTCTGGGGCTTAGGTGAAAATTATACAAATACCGGAGTGGCAAGTGCGACTTTTAATGCTAGCAAAGGGAAAGAAAAAAATTGTCAAATATACACGTGTGGTTACATGTTTTTTATACAATTCATGTTACTGCCTTTATAATAACAAAACTTGATTTTTACAATTTTAAGATTATTTTTTAAATAATAGTTAAAGAAAAAAGTAGAACTTAAGTATATATATCATAACATTACATCACTGTTGGTGTTAGGGCCCACGCCTATTTTGTAAATTTTTCCACTGTAGTGGACTCTAGTTCTTAAGTAGTTTGCTGGGCTTCTTCGTCTTTATCGTTAATGATTAAAGGCGTGATAGGGTTGAAATATGATTAGACTAGATGGATATAAAAGTTGGATATACTTTTTTTAAAATTTAAAACAAACTACATAAATGCAAAAGTTACATCAATTAATACAGCTGTAGTCTCTACATGTTCGTGTTTTAAATTCTTGTTTACTCAATAATTTACAAAATATAAACATACTCGGAAAATATTTCTTACATTTTAAATCTTAAAAACTGAACGGTTAAATGTTTATGTTATATGTTTACTGATAGAAAAGGAACATACTTTGAGTTTCTGAAGATAAAAGCAAGATATCCCTTGGATTAGCTTTCTCAGAATGATAATGCCAGAATTATCCCGAAAAATAGGCATAACGATTGCTCGATTTGTAATTATTGGAAACGAAATAAAAAATTACATCCAATTGATTTATTACTTATATAAAGTATATGAATTCAAACAGAAAGTTGATCCAGGACTATAAAACGATCTGTTCAAAGAAAAAAAGATAAGATATAGAGACCTGATTTTCGTACGAAAAATTAAAATGTAATAAAACCCTGGAGTAAAAACCCAAAATGTGTAAAATTGTTTAGAAAACACCGAAATCCTGCAAAAATCAACTTTATTGTTTAATCTAAGATATTTATAAATACAAAAAATATATAACCCTATTTCAATTAGGGTAAACTCGCTACTCACCACTAACAAATCAAACTGCAAATTAGTAGAGTAGTGGCAAAGTATGACATGGCCACTAACACTTTCAGAGAGGTAGAGTTGAAATCTAAGTAGCAATGAATATTTTTTACAATGAAGTGTATTCCAGAGATTTTTTCATAGTTACTCAAGAACACTTATTTACTATTCCAGAAATTTTCATCATTTGAGGTTACATTTTCTTTTATTTACGTTGAATTCGACTCTTCATGTGGTAAACAATGATTGGCTATCATCGTATGTTGTTAGGGGCACTCTTACATCATATTATGGCACTCTAAAACATAAATTTAATAATGGAAAGAATAATTAAATGAAATTAATTTATAATTTGGGGACTTTGGTTCAAGCATTCAATTTTATC
>NW_027105190.1:1138020-1160728 GCF_000696795.3 Halyomorpha halys | reverse complement strand
TTATTTTATTTTAGTATGTATGAGATCATTTATCAATATTACCTATTGCCCACAACTGTGTGGCAGATTGTAATATCTATCAATAAATAAATCTATCAAGTAAAAAAAAAATTTTATCGAATTAAAATGATGTTAAAATATCTATTTTAAGCTAAAAAGTATAAAATATGCAACATAGATCAAAATTATGCTATACATCCCAAGGAACTTATAGCGAGTAGGTTGGTACATCGACACACCACAATCTCATAAGAGGAGATTATAACAAAAACAAAATCCTTTCTGACCCGACCCTCCCCACTAAGACCACCAGGGAGCGACAGTCCTATGTCACTTTTGAAAAATTTGCTTAAAAGACTGAAGATTGAGAGAAGACTTTAAGATAATTTAATTGGGCAATATTTAAAAAGTGCCTGAAATTGGAAAACGACGTGAAACCCTCCAATCCCGCCCTCTATGGTAGCCTTTCAAACCGACAATTATAGCGAGTAGGTCGGTCGATGTACGACGTGTCGCAATCTCACAAGAGGAGATTATAACAAAAAAAAATGCAATCCTTCACAGCCGGACCCGCCCCACGAAGACTCTTTTTTTTCCTCACCCTTCAATTTTATTATTTTAAACAAAATCATATGTATACATAATACATAGTAAACATAAGTGTCCTTCCTTTGCCTGAGGGACATTTTAAGGTAGGTTCAAAGATCCGCTGTGTGCTGGGGAGCAAAGTGGCACTTACTCGCCGTCAGCGTTGTCACGAGTGAGAAGGGACCTCTCTACTAGGACCCTACTAGACTCCAAGGGAGCGACGGTCCTGTATTAATTTTTTAATATTTGTTTAAAACGGGAAAAGAAGACTTAGGATGGTTTAATCGAGCAATATTTAAAAAACGCCTGCAATTGGAAAACGGCTTGAAATTTGTATAAAACATGTAACTTTGTATAAAACTAAATTTTAAGTTGATAAATCTAAGCTAAATTTTTAAATCCTGCTAAAATTGTTAAATAACGCGTGTAGTACGTCAAATTTAAGAAAATACTGAAGAAATTGGATTCTGTGCCAACTTTTATATAACTTTAAATAATTATGTCATATTTTAAGAAAACAGCTCTAAAGATGTTTTTGTTTCACTTTAAGCAAAAAAAAAAATTAGATATCGCTTAACGAGTTTTCCAATTGGCCAGGGCATATATAAAGTAAATATCACCTCTACATAATTACCAGGCTCAGCTAGTCCATATTGCAAACTCAAACCTATCAAATATCAAACAAATCAATTATTGGAAAACGGTATTTGCTATTGATTTATTTATTCAGAGTAAAAGTGGTGAGATCAGACGTTAATATGCGAGCTGGTCGAATGTTCATCATTCAGCGAACTGACCACAACAGCTCAACAAACAATGAATTATTGGATTGTTTGTGGTGTTTCGTCTCTGTCGAGTTCTATAGCTGGTCTCAATAATAATTAAATCGCGAGGGCAGTGAAACCAAATGGTAGGATAAAGAGTAAAAACGCAAGGGGAATAAAAAAATTAAGTCTATCTAAGTAATTATGATTTTTTAAATCGTTGTTAATTTTGTCTCTAATTTTGTTTATTAAAAAAAAATATTACACAGCTTTTTAATTAAAAATATTGGAAGCATGAAAACGTTTTGTGATAAACAAATAACAATTATAAAATCTATGAATTCAAATTATTTTTATATGTACAGGGATCCCATAACACTACAGATATAAAAATTGCTGTTGATATAGAATATCATTGAACAATATAAGGGTAAAACGTTTTACTGCTGAAGAAGAGCATGAACTATCTGGTGCACACATCACAACATTCACTGACCACCCTTGTGTGGGATGAAATTAATATTTATATTTTACCCTTAACTGTTCAAAACAGCCCTTATATTTTTTATTTAGGATGGCAATATTTCCCCTTTCAGTATATTTTATATATATTTTAAAAAAATCTTTACTGCTACTGCCCGTGAAGGATCAGGAGTGCAGTACTTTGTGAGCAAGTACTATTACTAGACCAACGGTTGTGCTAGGAGTTGATTTTTTCAGAATCCCTCTTGACCACCAAATTTTTACCTAATTAAGGGCACTACTTTATGAGGCTGAGTGGACCCCAGAGGGCTCCAGAACCCACAGGGCTGACTTAAGGCTACAGTTAAACAGAAAATCATTATCTGGCTCCTTGGAATTAGTGATTCATTCCCTACTGTGTGTGTGTGTTGTCATTGCAACCTCGGAAACTCGAAAACATTAATTTTTATTTATAATTAATTATCCAATTCTTTCATATTTTTTTTTTATTTATCTATTATTTCTTTCTGTTAGGGGACTACAAAAGATGGTCAATTATTTCAAATAAATAGAATCAAAGGTACTTTAGAGGAACCTTTTTTGATGATTTTCCATTTAAATCCTGCCAAACTATATCAATGAGGATAAGATCTAACTTATTGTGTATTGATGAACCGAATTTAATTAGAATCGTTAGCGCCATTTTTGCCAAAAACAAACTATGTTGTTCAAACACATCTGTATGGCGCACGAGTTATTTTGGGGTCACAAGATCTTAAAACATTTATTCCTAATAATAACTCATATTCGAAATTTATCGCAATCGCGATGTTTCTCCTTACTAAATGTTTAAAAAAACAGTGAATGAAAGTAAAAATCAGTTTTCGAAAAAAATCATTCATCATGGTCTATGATCCGGGAGCGTACAAAAAATTAACTCAATGGTACAAAACTATTTATTAAGCCCATTTTATTTCACCCCACATTGCCGGGCTTTCTCTAGAAAGAAGGGCAAAGAAAGATAGAAATCACTATGATAAAATGCAATGATTCGTAGAACTGCATATCGTGAAACCTGTTAATTGAATTATTATTATTGCTGAAGTTCCTAAACCAATTTCCAAGTAATTTACAGCTCGAAAATGAAGCCAATATTTGGCTATAGTAGAACTTACATTGAAAAACAAGGGGTGGAGAATCAGTGATATATAATCTGAAGTTGTAGTTCTAAATACAATCAAATGAATCCTTCAAAACCAATCCTCGGATACTGTAATTCCATTCTTGGAGGACCATCCTTACACCGCAGGTCTTCAACCGTAATTTTAATACTGTCTTTTTCTTTTTTGTCGCTTAATCCCCTCGGTGTTTTCCGCCGCTCCTGGAAGGGAAGGACAAGAGAAAATCAGTTTCCAATTGATCGGGCTAAAGCATTCCCCGACGCCGCCCACCTCCCTTGGATTATACCTTCCTGATAATTTTACGGTTCTTCCCTTTTCCACTGTGTTAGCTCCCTAAAGTTGGCCACGTTCCTGGAAAATCTTATCCTTTTATTCCCTTTTTTATATTACTTTTTCGTTCTTTAGGAGGGAAATTTCTGCAGATTTGGACTAATTCGTCTTATTACAGGCTTTCTGAATTTAATATTAAATATCATACATTTCGGCGCGAAAATACTGAATTTAGATTTTTTTTCTTTTTAATCATTTATTTATTGTAATTTACAACTGTATAACATATATGCAACAAGTAAATTTGCTGTAGGTGAGATAGTGACATGATACAAACATGTGGAGAATCTATCCATTGATAGAACTCCAAAAACTTTTTAAATTAAATTTTTATATTCTCGTTTATATAATCTATGCTCTTTTTTATTATTATATATTTCTTTTTCTTTTGCCATGATATTTCTAAGTAAAAATAATTAAGTAAGATGTTCAGAACTAATTACATGAACATTGATTTCAGTTTTTAGTTAATTTTTTTAACAGGATTACCTTATACCTTTCATTTCAGATGACATTCTGTGAATAGAATGAATTATTTTTCATTTTTCATTATTTTTAAAAAGTTTCATGACTGACATGAGGGGAAGTCGTAACAAGCGGCACTTCCTCCTAGCGTGAAATAAAATTTAATTGTTAGACCAGAAGATCGTTATCGGACATGATTGTTGTGGCCATGGTGCATTTATGAAAGTGTTGGGATGTCCGAATCACGCGTTATGCAATCGCTTGTAGTTGGTCAATACTTATCTATTTACTGTTGGTCATAAAGGGAGCAGTGGTAGCAGCGTGGTAATGTATCAGTCTACCAACCCACAGGTTGTCAGACCGAATCCTAATCTCACCCGAGCTTTTTTCAAGCACAAAAATAATGCAAAACTCACAACCTCCCTCCGGGCATTTGTCATGCCCGTTAGCAAAGGGTGGCACTCACAAGAAAATAGGCGTGGGAGTGATGGACCCATCCAAAAAAAAAAAAAAAACACGTCAAGAAACGCGTGCTGTATTAGGAAATACATCGCGCGAGAACTTTGACCTCCATGGTCTGTTCCCCATATATTAATAATATCATGATAACATGATCTTTACCATGTTGATATACCGAGGAGCTTTTTGTAATTTTTTGCCGGATATGAAGCTTCTTAATGTGGCTCTTTTTTGCTGTCCTAAATATTATATCTGTAATGCTTACATCCAAATTGGTTTCAGAGAGTGAGTGTAAATATTCAATTTCTGTCTGGCAGAAAAATAAAAACAGTTATTGTTTTCAAAAACTTAGCTTTCCTAATTGATATTACTTACTTTAGTTATCTGAAGTAATAGCTACTTCCAGATTAGGTAATGACTTTCCTTTCATTAGAAAAATAAATAGATGTGGCACTACAACAACACAAAGTATGTTTTGAATACATTTTTTTAAGCTTAGATGTCTGTGATGGTGATAGATCAATCATGTGAAATCCCTAAAACAAACAAAGCTTTCTTGAATCCTCCACAGCGACTTGAACTCTTAAAGGAAGGGCACAGGAACGGGTCACCGATTATAAAAAAAAAATTGTGATTTTATGCCCAACACCTGAAATGGCGTTCGTTTCGATGAGCCCAAATATTCGAAAAAATATAAGAGTTTAAAAACTGCTTCATTTACAAATTCAGAAAGCAAAACAAACTAAATAAATAATAATCTAACAATAACAAAAAATGAATTTTTTTTCACATGATGGGAAGAGTGACTTTGTTGGTATGTTTTCCGTGATCACCTTGAAACCTATATTATTAGTACTTACTTTTGCCAAAGCAAAATGTTTTGTTACCATTGTGTTTGATTTTTCTGTTTCTGATGTTAACAATGAATTGTACATTTAAAGGTCATAAAAGGGAATTGATTATATTGAAAACAATTTCAAATAAATTGTCTGATCAAAAAAACCTAATAGTAGAAGTAGAGTCTGATTTATGCTATATAGTATATTTTTTAAATATTTATTTTAATTCACAGTTGTTTTAAAAAAAAATGCAATAAGTAATTTTGAAAAAAAAATTATTACACAGCTAATCTAGGAAAGGAACCACCCAATCTGCAACGATTGGAATGATCATGTATTTATGGATGAGTATATTTGTTATGTAATAAGGAATATTTTATATTTTTAACACCTGTTGTTCCCATTAAAATCTGAAATTGATTAGTTTGGGAGTTACAAAATATTTTCACGACCTTTTTGGTTATATAAATATAATTTCAGATAACGTGTATTTTTAGGCTTTTAGGAATTTTGAAAACTAGTATGAAAATTTGTTTATAGATAATTTTTTTTCAACTTCCTAAGGTGATTACATGTTTTTTTTTTTCACTTATGTACTTTAACTCTTTAATGTGTATTTTTTTTGTATTTATTTTCTCTGTTGTACATAAAAAATTAATTTTATAATTTTTTTTTAGATATATAATATGTATTTGTTTGTCTCTGCTTCGGTGTCGTTCTGTTCCTCTTGGTAAATGTGGAATATTCGTAGAATGTAGAATTAACTAGAGGTCTAGAGGTAGTGACAGGAGGTTGGATTCGCGAGCCTCTGGCCAGCCACAGCTATGGTCGAGACTCAATCGATCTCCATCGCTCCTTCCTTGTCCAGATTAATTAGTGTGCGGAGGCTTTTAAGCCTGCTTTACATAACATAAACTGCCCAGTCACTATACCGGAGTGGCCGGGCGTTACTGATCCACTACCGTAGGGGTAAATGGAATTAACGTTGCACGCCGTAGATGTAGCGTTGGTTATAGAAACCTCTACTGTTGACTAGATCATCCGTAAAAAAAACATTAATGGATGAACCTTTCAATCTCTATGAAAATTGATGTATAGGAGTCATGGTGAGAAAGTGATGAGTCATTTCAATCAATTGTATTTACGATCAATCTCTACCCTCTTCCACTGACCGCTCTAAGATTTTTGAATCTTAAGTTCTTAATCAAACATCAAATGTGATGAAAGAAAATTTTTAAATCAATTTGAATGAAAATATCCAGTTTCCACGGTAACTGAATTTGAATAAGAGGCCTACTGCCATGTGAAAGCAGGACATAACTATTGTGAGGAGATAATACATGTTGGAGAAAATATAATTTCGCCTAAAAATGTAGTTTTTCGATATTTCAGAATATGTCTTAATATGACTACTGAAGCCTATAATTTTTTTTTTATTTTTTAATAATTTATTTATTGTTATTACAACTGTATACATATATACACATCAAGTAAATTTGCTGTAAGTGATACAAACATGTGGAGAATCTACCCATTGATAGAGCTCCAAAAACATTTCTAAAGAAGAAAATCTCGAGGCCATCTTCTTTTCAGACGCCTAGGAGGATTATTAGGTAGTGAAGGAGAAGCCGGGTTAGAAACGAGTTGGTTTGGGTAGTTGGGAAGTTTATTATGAAAGGATTGGTATCTGGTTCTGGCCAAATCGGCAACATAGGGGACATTGAGGTCCTGATGGATGATTTGATTTGTGACAAAGTAAGGAACATTAAGGATTTTATGAAGGATTTTGGACTGTAAGGATTCGATTCGACAGGAATTAAATGGTTTAGTGGAGCCCCATAGCTCAATTCCGTATGTCCAGATAGGCCTTATAATAGTCATGTAGATCAGTCTTTTGTAATTGATTGGAAGTTTGGACCGTTTGTCTAGTAAATGTTGTAATAGTCGGAATCGACGAGCAGTTTCTTGTCTTTTCAGTCTTATATGAGAATTTCATGTCAGTCGTTTGTACAAAATTATTAAACCCACATTCTGAACACGTTCAATATTTTTGTCCTTCCAGAATGACAAGAAGTGCAAGACAGTAGAATATATATATTTTTTATTGGGAGGTGGGTGGGGAGGCTGCATTAAAATGGTTACGGCTCAGCTTCAATAATTAATTAATATAATGAATATTTTAAAAAATGAGACTATTTTTATTAAATTAATTTCATAACAGAGATTAAGTCTTTTAGAGTGAATTCAGGGACAATGCCTAAGTGCCACGGTTATAGATAGGGCTGTCAAGGAGACAAAAGGGCGGTGTTTAAAGAAAGAAAAAGATCTACCCAGTTCTAATATTTACTCTTCGGTGATCTATATCCCCGACTCTTTTTAAACATTTATTTGTATAATGTCTACAAGCCTTTTTCATGTTGACATTTTATTTTAAGTACACTTTGTTTTCTTTCTGGCTAATATTTCAAACTGACTTCAAACAAGAGAGACAACACATGGTATTAAAATAAAATGATGATATTATTTTTATACTTTTCATATTATAATCTTTTTTTTACGCATATATAAATCAGTAAATAAAAAAAAATATGAGCTTCCAGAACAATTGTATATAGCTATTTTTTTATTTTGAATTTCAAAAAAATTAAACAAATTGTAAAAAATAAATGTCAATGTTCCATCCAGTTTGAATTCATAGATGATGACTCAAGCCTAAGTATTTTAAAACATTAATATTTGAAATTTTAAAAATGTTTGATAAAACGAAAAAAAAATTAAATATAAACTTTTTATTTACACCTTTAACAGGTTTAGTAATTTATTTAATTTATCACTGCAAGAATAATAACCGGTGTAATAAAAAAAGATCTATAATAGACAATGTTGCCTAAACCTAAGCTCATTTTATTTCAAATTATATTCAACAAAAACAGATCTGATAAATAAATAAATCAAAGAAATAAAAGTTTTTGATTAATAAAATACTCAATAAACTGGCTTTTAACGATAATTATAAATAATAATATTAATGTTAACCACTACAACCCATAAAGGATCAAGGGTTCAGAACTTTGAAGTAAGAAAGTACTGATTTATGAGCTGTGTGGATTACAGAAGGGCGCCAGAACCCACAGGGTTGGCTACAGTAACAAAATAAATAATTATCTGCAACGCCCGAAGTCGAATCCGTGTTCTTGAAGTTAGTAACACAGATCCTTACTTCTCTCTTAATTAAAAGTAATATTTATTGAATATTGCGCGGAAAAATTGTTTAAAGCGATGATTTAGAAGCTAGGTTATAAAAATTCATAATACCCCATTAGATATACTGACTGACACTCTTATTGGAAGCTGATATGATATGATAATATGGAGACCCCACAAACTCTCTACCTTTGTCTGACATTTGACCAGAGAGTGATATGGAATCTAGATATCAACAAAATAAATAAATAAAAAGAATAACCATAAATAAAAAATTATAACTTCCTTAATATTTGAGATATCAAAACCTATAACCTAGTATAGAATTGAACACATACAGTGACCGAAGAAAGTATTTGCACACCACGTTTTTTTTTATTAAATTATGAATTTATGCAATAAAAAAAACCTTACTTCAAAAATAAAAAGTATATTTATAACTTAATAACTACAAATAAAATTTAAATGAAAACTTCTTTCATAAAAAAACGAAACATCAAACTTAACAAAAAATACAAAGGAAAAAATATTTACACACCTTGCGTTTTATTATTTTTTTATGTCCGTTGGCATCTATCACCGCTGGTAACAGTCTCGGCATTGAGTGGGCGAGTTTTTTAATTAAATCCGTGTTAATTTGTTCCCATTCTTGCTGTAAAAGATACTTGAGGTGGTGTCTTCCGGTTATATGGTGTTTTCGAACATTATTATCTAAAATATGCCACAAATTTTCAATTATGTTTAAATCAGAGACTGTGGAGCGATTTGAAGTGCGAATTACGTTACTAAAATAAAGCGATGATTTCATTTTTGCTCCTTTTATATTAATAAATTACATGGAGATACTATGTACTTTAGAATACCAGTTTCAAAAAAGCTGTTTTTGAGGAAACTAAGTCAAAAAATAGTTGAGTCGTGTACCAGAGTTTATGCCAATAAGCCCTAGGAGCCCAGAAAAATAAATTTTTCTGAATTTTATAGGTCACACGAGGCTCATCCACTCCTATCTTATTTCAAAAGAAACGCCTCCAAACTGCCAGTATTCCAACAAGCCATATTTTCCAACAATGCCCATATTTCACACTACACCTCAATAGCTTAGGACTAAACCCAGATATTTCAAAAACCCTCGGAGACGATGATAAAACAATAGAATTAGTGTTTAAGTTTTTAAAATCAAAACATTTACTGACTGATTAAATATAACATTGAACGGAAGAAAAAAAAATTAAAATTAACAGATATAAGCAAAATTAAATAAAATATAAATGGCGTTGACGACCAATGAACTTTGGGGCCACTAACAAAAACAAAAACAAAAGAAATTGTATGTAATTACAAAAATTGTTCAAACTATCGTTTAACATAGTTATTGCCTTAGCTCGAAATAGATTTAAAGATTATTATATATTAATCGATTTGTCGTTTCGTGAAAAGTAGAGACAACAAATTACCGAACATATTAAATGAGTTTAATTGTATAACAAAAAAATTAAAAAAACTCTTCTAGTGAAGTAGCTACACATCTTTTTTTTTTTTTCAGATTTGTTCTTGGTGTGTTTTGAAACCCTCAAATATGAATTTTTTATGTAATTAAAAAACTAGAAACTTTTGGAAGGTATTGATTCCGTCGATTTTCACGTTCACATGAAACATTCACAATTCCGTACAATGCCATCTAAATCATACATTATTATAACTGTTGGTAAGGTGATTGTCTGCCTTTTTAGCGCATATCCTTATTATTTAGATAATGCCTTTATATAGAAAAAATGTACTTTCAAATAAAGAAAAACTAATCAAAATTTGTACATCCGGTTCCAATTTGTACCGTACATTCGTGAACGGTTCATGCCGTTATCATTTATCGATTTCGTATGGATTGGTAGAGGAGTGTTAAAACTATTGCAACGTTTGTGGCATTTTAATTTTATTCAATTTGCACTATCTGGTCTAATCTTATAATAAATTGTGATAGTGCAAATTCAATGAAATTATAATAAGTGGAATAATGGATAGAAGTAGGTTAAATTAACAAAGGCGGAATAACTTGCAACCTTTTAATAAATTTTTTAAAGACGTGATATTATGATTGAAATTTACAACTGTATATTATATAATGCATTCAATAAATTTGATCTTAGTTAAATGGAGTGTTACAGACGTGTAGAGCAACTACCCTATTGGTAGCACTCTAATGACATTTTACATTAGCAGGTCTCGTGGCCATCTTCTTTCCAAGCGCCTCGGAGGATTTTCAGGAATGGAAGAGGATGGAAGGTTAGAAACTAGAGGGTTTGAGTGGTTAGGAAGTTTGTAATGGAAGGAGTGATATGGTGATGGTTCGGGCTAGATCGGTTACATAGGGAACATTAAGGTCTTTATGTATGATTTTATTTGTGACAAAGTAAGTGACATTGAGGATTTTACGAAAATTATATATAAACAAGTATCATTCATCTATTTCACATATAAGAATTATATGATTTTAATAACTCAAAATTATTGAGTGTGGAATGACTTTATTCTATTATATTTTATTTTATAGTATATCTTATTATATTTTATTCAGAAATATACATTCACTATAGATAATTATTACTCATTTAGATGGTAATGTGTCCCTACCATGGCTTTCGAAAAGATATTGAGGCCTGAGAGAGGCGATTGTAACAAGAGGCCACATACAAAGGGGATTGGGATCGAGGATTTGTAACTAAGTGCTGTTAGAGAACGTAACTGATGACCACACCGTAGCTGGAAGCATAATCCAGGCTATAAGTTCCAGCCAGGGGAGATCTGTCTCTTCCAGCCAACGCTGTCACTCTATTTACCAACTCCATCCCCTTCCATCTTTCCCTGGTCCAATCCTTGTCAAACTTAATCCTTCAGTATCTCTGCCTTCAATTTATCCCGTTGAAAGGGATAAAGGGACTATGTGTCAGTTTATAGGCTGGAGATATTGACCTGTTACTTACGGAACAGTTTAGAAATGAGCATTGTAGTGTATTTCATTGTGCTTATTTATTTCGAAAAAAAAAATGAATAATGATAACGCGTTCAAAATTAATAATAATCACGTTTTTAGGATTAAATTTTGGCCAGTCTGGATAAGTTGCTAATAATCTTAGGATTGGCGTAAGTACGTAGGGGAAAAAATAGCAATTCCTGGTTCAATTAGTGGAGCAGAATAGACAAAAATTTGTGGAAAATTAAAGATAGCCCTGAAGTCTGGAAAACTGCAAGGAGATGTTTTCTTGACCAGAGTTCACATCGGACAGCCCTGAGTTGTACGTGATAGTACCATCAACCTACAAGTTATCTCAGATAATGAAGCAATTCTGCTGGACTGTAATACTTTTAAGGATGCAAGACGTGGCTGCAACATTTAGTACAAGAGCCCCAGAAGAGAAAAAAAGGCAGTTATCTCACCCCAATTTTTGATTACTGTGATGAAAACTATGCATAATTACTAGTAAAAATTGATGAGTCTGCCAAGCATAGGTAGGGGGAATAAAAAATAGCGGTCGGTTGAAAGCGATAAAAAAATTTAATTTTTCATTCGGAGCTCTGTATCTTAAAAAGTAGGAAAAACACAAGAAAACCTAAGAGAACGTCATTTAAAGATGAGCAAATATGAGCCCTAAAAGAGTTATTTACGTTTAATAGTTCTCCAGATATAGTTTTTTAAAAAGCAACATTTCATAAAAATGTTGTATGGTATGTACTGAAAGATCAGTAGTTAGTGAATGTATTTTTAAAAATCTATATCTCAAAAACCATTTGACGTACAGATGTCTATAACTAGAAATTAACATTATGTGAGTTTATTATTAAGGTCATAAACATCTCTATAGTCCATTAAACTAGCTTTAATTTGAATGCTAAGACATCCGTACGTCACATAGTTCCTGAGATATAGATTTCTCAAAATAAATTAACTAACTACTAATCTTTCAGTAGATTTTTAAGAAATTTTGCTTTTTAAAAAGCTATATCTCGAGAACTATTGGACGTAAATAACCCTTTTAGGGCTAATATTTCAGCAAATTTACTCTTCTTTAAATAATGTTCTCTCAGATTTTCCAGTGTTGCTGGTAGTTTTTAGGATATAGAGCTCCGAATGAAAAGTCCATGTTTTTTCAAGGTTTTGAAACTGCCGCCATTTTTTAATCACCCTACCTATACTTGGCAGACTCATCTATTTTGACTATTAATTATACATTGTTTTTATTGAAGTTATAAAAAATTGGGGTGAGATAACTGCCTTTTTTTTCTTCTCGGCTCTTGTACTAATTAGCAACATATTGAATATCACTGTTGGAGACATCGAAACTAAAAGAAAAATCAAAGCGTCATATGGAAAAATGGAATTAATGTAATCCATGTAATGATTATGTAATTTTCAAAAGTATTCACATCGTAAGAAAACAAATATACCTAGATCGGTACTCTCTGTGAGTGAATATATTTATGAAATAAATAAAGTTTGTCATGATGCAAATAAAATAATGAAATCTAACTTAAAATTATATCAATCTGAAAGACATATATGACTTTATTTTAGATAAAGTTCCTTCTGTAAGGAAAGTTTCTGTATTTTAAATTAATCCTCTATTAATTAACTACAAACTCATACTTTTGATTAAAAAAGATTTTTATACGAATGTTTTTCTTAATAGTTTGGTCTATTCGGCTTCTTGTGTATTAGGTCAGTTATCCTTTACGAACGAGGGGAATTAAATATATCTTAGTTGCACCTTAGTACAAAATACCTATTTTCTTCATGAAAAAATCTATCTTTGAATATATTACTGATTAAATTTCATTCTATTTTTTTAAAGGAAGAAGTATACAGGATTTCGCCTAAATTGAGGGATATAATATTACTGATAATACTTCAAACATTTAGATTCACATATGAAAACATTGTCGTGTTCTTAATTAGTGATCGTGTTTAAAGATTACTACATTGAACTCAATACAAAAACTAAAAGTTTCTGACCCATCTCTGTTACCTGTATTACTCTATTTCTATTGGGACCACACCTATTTCTTGTGGTGAGCACGGTGTTAGGTAATGAATTGATTGCATTTAGGTAACAACCACCATGTTTGAGGTACACTAATGAATAATGAAGGTACATCATCACACCAGGCCTCCTCTTCATTACTTGATACACGCAAAGCTTTCACTAATTAAGCCAACACTGTTCCCGATCCAATATCAACTGTATTTAAATGAGCAGTTTTAATGAACCTGGGTCATTCTGACCAGTGTTTTTATTTATTAAAACAATTAATTTACAATTTTATTAATAAGTACGATTTTGAATTATATATACTTATATTTATTGATTGGAGAAGATGGTTGGGGGTGCAGTCAGCAAAGAACAACGTAAATAAACATTTTTCTTTTTATAAAATCATTGTATTTTCAAAAATATGCTGGTTTTTGGTTGCATGCTGTACTATGCATTTGGATCCCGAAAAGCTTTTATGTTACTTACGTTAATGTCATCTGTTGTTGCATTATAACAACCGTTAAAAGAATATAGTAGAACAATAACGACCGATTATTAATAGCCCTCATCTTATTACAAAACATAAGCGTTTATTTCTTAGCTTATTTGATTTGTAGAATATGGAAAGGTGTTGCTATTTTTTTATGTTGGCGTATAGCTAACGCAACGACATACAGAGGGACAGATGGATGGACGCGGCTGACCGTACAAATAGGTTGGATCCCTAGAGCCCTATATCAGAAGATAGCAACATCCACCGGCAGATATCCCACATTAGTCAACCTCTGGCCATTGTTCCACTGTCTAGGTTCTCCTCTGCGGCCAGGGTTCTGCTGTCGCTATATCTCATCGCCCCTATCCCTTTATCAAAGTGTTATATCGTATATAATTTTAATTTTTAATTATATCATCAAATATTAATGAAGATAGGAGTCTCCTGGTGGAATATATATCATACGAATATACAGCATGTTGTCTTAAAGTGAGCTAAAAAAACAGAGAATATAGTATTTGAGACTATGTAACAGATCTTATTTTGGAAAAATGGAAAATAATAAGAACCCAACAATTGAAATATCTAGGTAGGTGGTTTACCAAAATAAGTATGTATTATTAATATTTAATATACATATTACTTTAATGAAATCTAGTGAGTAACTGAACCTCGAAATAAACTCCGACCAATATCTGCTAAGCAGTAGAAACGGGAACAATTTTGGTAATATTGGTGTTGGAAGAAATACGTTTCAACTGAGATGTCTAAGTACATAGGTTTACGGTAACCAGAAAAAAAAAATGACGAGGAAATAAAAGAGATGTAAAATGTAGGAAATTCTTTTTATTTTCCATTTCGAAATTCCTTAGCTCGCACCAAGAAGAAACTTATCATTATGAAAAGTAACATATAAAAGTTCCTTTGTTTACAATACTCGGGTTGACATCATGTTTACGTTTTTATTACTCTTTCATGCAAAATTTATTCCATTAGATGTTGGTGATTTTACATAAATTATACAATCGATGTTTACATAAATAAGCACCCGCATCTTCTCAAATCGATGCAGGCTTGCAAAAGGTTGCAGCTTTTTTATGACATATTTCCTGTTGAGATTTTATCAACTTATATTCTCGTTTTTTTCAGTTTCAATCAATTTTTACATAAAAAAAGATACTTGTTCTATCGTTTAGATTTACTTTTTTATAAAGCTGGGATTAGGAAATTTATTATAATCACCATTGAAGTGAATTTTTATTTAAACAAGTTCATAAAGTAGTGTTTTATTCCATTTGATATTTTCTGAAATATATTTCCAAGATCCGGCTGAGGTGATATTGTTTATAAATCAGAAAGGGCCAAGGGTGGGACGTGGGGAGAGAGGCGCACCCCTGTTGGCCACATGTGACGCCCCCACGTGTCATCTCCTTCCATGTCCTATTTATATTTCAGATTCCCCTCTTTCTCCTGCTATTCCACCTAAATGCACATCGTTTTTATAATGTAACACATTATTTTTAGCATCTTCTTTGAAGTTTTCACAAAATCTATTTTATCTGGATCTATTTATTTATTTATTTATTTAAGTGTTTCGACCACTAGGGCCATTTACGCTGAATTTACAAAGTTAGTAGATTACAATTGACATATTTACAAAGTTACAAAGAGAGAAAGTTAAAAATTAATAATTACAATTACAAGTTACATTACATTACAATTTATAAATTTACAGTTACAATTAAAATTACATATTTACAATTATGATTTACATTTTATCTGGATCTAAGCAAAGAAGTTTTTTCTACAATATAAATCATTTACAATCCGATCTCATTATTTCTAGCATATATATTGCTTTTGCTGTTATTCCAGATTCTATCTTTAATACTTCTTTTAATCAAAAGAACATTTTTCATAATAAAAATTTTTCCAACTATATAATTATAGAGTAATGCAAATATAACAAATGTTGTAATTCAAACACAACACTTCTCGAACAACCAAAATCTGTAAGCTCTTGAGATAATTATACATTACTTTTCTCTTGACTCTTAATGATAAATATTTTGGTGATTTTTGAGAATTTTTTGCAGTTTCGAGACTACTGTTATAGTCATGCTCTACAGTGTGAAAAGACAACACTTTTTTGACAAACGAATTTCTTAACTAATTTTAAATACTAAAATGTACAGAATAAAAATTAAGGTTAATAATTAAAAACATTATTTACAACTGTTTTTAACTAGATTTTGTACATAATTAGTAACTGTAATAACCACTAAAACGAGCTTGCTCAAGTCTTTAAGTGACATGTTCAAGATTGAAATGAATAAAGGTATTTTTTTTTCATACCCTAACTGTTGCCACCTGGCAGCCTATTTTTTATTTTATATATTTTTATATTGGAATGATTGGCGGGGCAGGTTACGAAAAAATAATAAACGACAAGTATTTGTCATAACCAAATCTTGAAACATTTACTCCAAAATCTGCTTTTATAAATATAGAATTCATTAAGAAAGTACGTATTACTCTTTGGTTATACAAAAATCGTTAGTTTTACGTAATTTTGAATACATTTATCTATAATTATCTTTGAACTTTCCCCTAAAAAATAATATAATTTTTATTTTTATTGCAATTTCATAATATTATGTCATAACATAATATGACCTTTATTTTTTCATTAACTGAAATAACAAAAATGTCGTCGGTTTAAAACTAAAGTGGTTGATCTGCAAATTTTTATATTTCAGTTTTTTTTTTTGTTTTTTTTATTTATTTATTGATATTTACAACTGTATAAAAAATACAAGTAAATTTGATCATAATGATATAATACAGCATGTAGAGAAACTACCCAGTAGTAGAACTCTAAAAACAGTTTACAATATAAGGTCACGAGGCCATCTTCTTTTCAGGCGCCTCGGAGGATTGCCAGGATTGGAAGAGGAAGCAAGGTTAGAAACTAGTGGGTTTGGGTGGTTAAGGAGTTTATTATGGAAGGAATAATATCGGGTTCGGGCTAGATCGGTTACATAAGGAACATTTTTTGTATTTAAAATTTTTTTTTTATTACCTTAGCAATGACAAAAAGAGCTAACTAATGATGTAATGTAACTAATTAAATATAGAAATGATCATTAAGGTATATCAGAATCAGCTGTTACCTAATATCAACGAACACAATTCTCTCACAAATTTTCAGATACACCACATTTTGTTTGTACTGATTATATAAGGCTGAAAAACTATCTTTAATAAATTAAAATTTGTTCTAAATGAATTAAAAATACTCAATAAGGTAATATACTGAGAGGAGAAGTAATTAGTTGATTTTGGGTTCTTAAAGAAATTTAGGAAATTCTATCAAAAAGTTAATTCAATTACTTTCCTTTAAATCCGAGAGAGAGGAAGGAGCTCGCAGTACAAAGGATTCAACAAAGAAACAAAACACAAAGAAACTTGCATAAAGGATAATGACGAGAGCAAATGTCACCTTGATCACTCAGGATTAGGGAATTTCTTTTTTAAATAATGCATTATAGAAAGTATGTTTTACTTAATAATTATAAGTTGATAAATATTGAGGAGTTAATGAAAGTAGGGCTTCTTCGATCCGTAGTGTTTTAATGGATTCAGGCTAAGAATTTAGTGAATGCTACTACTAGCTAATGGAGGTTCTGAAAACATCTACGCTTTCGAATTTATTTTTCTGAATTTGGAATATGGACAATGGTTGTTACTGTCCCAGTCTTATATGAATTACTCGTTATATAAATGAAAAACAAAAATTTCAGTTTCCGTTTGGTGTTACTAAAAAAAATTATTATAGGGAAATTACTTAGTAATTAAGGAAGTTAATTGGAGCTTAGATATCCGAGGCATGAAAATGGAAAAGGCTGTAAATGCCTGAAATACGATAAACGAGATTTTGACGGGATAGCTAGACGTCAAAGGAAACTATTCATTGTTAACCAACGTTGCAAGGCTTTGTCAGGGCTGTCAGATTATGACACACTCAATCCAAGTCCGTTGCCCGTTGTGTTACTATGCTATGTTACTATTCCTACAATCACGGTAAAAAAGGATCTCTAAAGAGAAATAGCTAAAGAATGTGACTGATAAAGGAAGTGAGATGTAAAGTGGTCACCGATTTTAAGTTTTTTTTTTTCTGGTGATTATATGTGCGTTCCAATGGATCCTTGGAGCCGAGACAAATATATAATTTATGAAATATTTTTTATTACGAATTTTATACGTATTTTTTCAGCCTTAGCTCTGTGTGAATCGTAAGGTTATTGCATGCCAATCGATTTTCATCTTTGTTTAGAAAAATACAAAAATATTGATAATTTCATCAAATGAGTAAAAAGTTATACAAAATAAAAAAAATACAAAAACAGGCACCCACCAAAGTAGACTAAAAACGAATTTCTGGAGGAAAAGGTAAGCAAGATTCGTTTTCAACGTCCTTTTGATTATTCATATATTATACATATACAAATATTATACCCCACCAGTATAGAAAAAATATATTTCGCATCTATAAAATGGGATACTATTGAAACTATTTGGGTCCTCGGACGTGATAAAATGGGCCTGGGAAAATATTTTTTAAGACCTATGAAAATTTTTATTTGAGGATTTTCGTGTAAACTAAATACGAATCTGATTGCTTTTTCCTACAAAGTTATTTTTTACCTACTTTACTGAAAGCGTCTTATGGTGTTTATGGTTTTGTATAAATTTAAACTAATTTACAGCCAGAAAGAAATATATTTTTCGTATGCATCATAAGAAGAAATGTATAAAAGTAGCCCAATGTGCTTACAACTTGTCTTATTCTAAACAAAGATAAAAGTCGATATAAGTATGCAATAAGCTTAAGATTCATACAAAGCAAATGCTAAAAACCGTATAAAATTCGTAATAAAAAATATTTCAAAAATTATATATTTATCTCGGCTGCAAGAAGTCCATTGGAATGAACGACCTGACACATTTCCAATAATTTTGGGTGTATAATCACCAGGAAAAAAAAATGGTTAAATTTGGTAACCACTTTACATTGTACTTCCTTTATCAGTCACATTCACTAGCTATTTCTCTTTTGAGGTCTTTTTTTTCAATTACCCGGACTATCTTAAGCGTAGTTATCTATGCTCCAATAACTTCCTTAATTAAAAATTAATTTCTTATATTATTTTTTAAGTGGCTGCAAACGAAAACTCTAATTTTTACAATTTTTTGGTTTTTCATTTATACAACGAGTAATTCATATAATACTGGGACAGTAAAAATCATCGTCCATATTCCAAATTCAGAAAAATAAATCTGAAAACTTAGAGGTTTCAGAACCTCCATTAGCTAGTAGTAGCATTTACTAACTTCTTAGTCTGAATCCCTTAAAACACTATAGGATAGAAGAAACCCTACTTTCATTAACTCCTCAATATTGATTAACGTATAACATTATCAAGTAAAACATGTTTTCCATATGGTCTTATTGAACGGTAGTTCACATAATGTACTTTAAATACTATGTGAGATTTTTTTTTTTTAATTTTATAATCGGGTATATAAAATAAAATAATAAAATCGTTTGAGTTTTCTTAACTCGAAACTATTCCTTAAATAGGCTGTTTCCGATAACTTGAAAAAGCCATGATATGGGTTTGTAATCTTGAAATTCATAGAGTAAATTAAAAAAAAAAATGGTTACAGTTTTGTATTTTTTTTGTTCCGGCTTCTTGGATCCATTGGGAAGAACATCTTGGAAGAATACCTAACATTTTTTTACTTTACTGTTCTGAGATATTTTTTGTCTGCGATCCGGACCACTTTATACTTAATGAAAACTTCACTTATATTAAGAGAAATACATTTTACACAATGTTTTTCTCTCAAAACACTCTTAAATGATTGTCCAGATAAAGATTACTTCCCTATATAAAAGAATAGCCGAATAAAGTTAGCAAGTTGGTTCAATAATTGGAAATTTGTTAGAAGTTAATCCATATTATTATTTACTCGGCGGAGTAAGCTATTTCGGATAAGAGGTATTGCTTCGTCTGTTTATTGATCTCAGCGGGAATCCTGACATATTGGATTCACCCCCGGCATCTGGAACCTTGGAAAAATAAATCGAGTAAGGAAACATGTTTGTGGGGAACTGATTAGTTAATAGGTTTTTTTGCTAGCTCCCTACCGAAGGTTGGGGAACTTAGTATTAATGCAGTATTGAAACTGTTATTAGTGTCATATTAATACCACCAACTCCTTTGGTTAAAATTCTTCTTTCATTGGCTGTGAAGAACCGGTTTCATGGAACATATGACAAAATAAATCCGTCGTCGTCATCTTGTAGTATTCCTGTTTACATTAGAGAACACTAGAACATACCTTATGTGTCTGTAAATAAATATAAGTACATATATATTGGACTGTGGTATAATTTAAAGAATAAAAACAAAGTGATGCAATACTTTTGTCAAGGTTTATGACAATATAAATATATGTCAAAAGATATTGCAGATTAAATTAATGTAAATTTTCAATGAAGTCCTAAAGTTTAAATGAAGGATCAAAGTCTAAATACGTGAAGAGAATTATGGCTGAGAATGAATGTGAATGAGAATATTTTAGAGAATTATCTTGTTGTCGGTATAACTTATATATCATTTATTAAACTTAAAAAAAAACTCACTTGAATTTTTATCGTCGAACCAGCAACTAAATGTAAAAGACCTTATAAACGTTCCTTCTTTGCCAAAGTTGTTAGTGATGTCGAAAGGTACATTATCTGATTGAGCAGAAGGAAGCCAAGACAGAATGGGATTTGGAAAAAGAGATTATCCCCAAATAATGTGGAGGGATTGTTTGGAAAGAGGATCTTAGCAGAGGAGCGTGTCAATGTTTGGTCAGGGAGGGGTTGCCTTTTTATCATCCCGTTGTCGAGTCAACACCCAACTCCCGCTTTCTCACGCCTTCCACTCTGCGCTCCCACTTCACCGGCTCCTGCCTTCTTTTTAGGATCTTTATATAAACATTCTGAGTTTTTTTGGGACTTCGCTAGTCTCCTCAATACTTTGAATAAATGAATAGATGAATTTTTTAGTAAGAAATGTTCTTATTTTTACTATGATTTATTTTTAATCAATGTTGCAAGAAATCCTTGCTGAATAAAGAAAAATGAATTCCCATGGACGGAAGCGCAGGAAGAAGGAAGAATTAAATCAGTCTTCTTCATAAAGTAGAGTATTGGAACTCTGACGAAGGTATATTCAAGGGTAAAGTACTAAACTAGAGTACAAAAAATAAATTTCTCAATATCGATATGTACTCATTCTTCACTCAAAAAACCAAACAACAAATAATACCCTAAATATCTTCTTTTTTTTTTTTTTTTTCTTTTTCGATCAAGACTCCTATTGGAGTCCTATATTGCCTAACCATGGTTGGGAGTCAAAGTTCGTCATTTTGTGGGACCGCCACTTAGTGAAAAAAATCCGTCCCAGGCTGGATTCGAACCGGCACCGCTAATAGACACCAAATTGGTAAGACTGTGTTTTAACCACTGAGGTACTGGTGGCCCCATAAATATCTTGTTATTAAAAAATAACTGATCTTACCATTGTCAAAGCCTTATCACGGACAGCGGAAAATGTAGATGGTATGAAGCTCAATGGCTGTAAAATAATAGAAAAGTATCAATAGTAAGAAATCTTTATGTTAATTTAATATTTCTTAAACAATTAATATTACAATATGATAGTTACAATAAAGTATAATTTCTCTAAGGCTGAAAATATAGCACTATTATTTTTTCAAAAGTATCAGATTATTTCAATACAATAAGAAAAAGAAGATATATGATAAAATAGTTATCAAACTAAACAATTTTTGTTTTATTTTACCAATGAATTAGTTATGTATTTTTAATGGAATCTCTATCATTAGTGTGGATATGTTATTGTATATTTTCTATATATTGTAAATTATATCAGATAAAAATATAAATAAAATAATATAAAATATAGTATAATATAAATATTAATATGATAGTAATGAATACTCATATAAAATATAAATAAAAATAATACCGCTGTTATATAAACAACTACACTTTAATAAGCAATATTTATTTAAAATATTAAGTTTCTTTTTCTATTAGATATCAGTCACTGAGACCGAATCAAGACTAGGTCTTCGGTTTCACAATGTTAAATATGCAGTAATGTTTTATTTTTTTTATAATTTTAAGAAATATAAATAATAATTCTTTACTTTATTCAATGACATAATGATAGCCTAGTATTTTGTATAATTAGTTAATATAAATTTATTATTCTTGTTGGATAACAATATTTTTATACACGAGCTATTTACTTACTCAATTTGAATGTGGTTTGCCCAAGAATAAATAAATATGTTATTATTTCATTAGAGGACAAAATAATGGAAAAAATAGTTAATTTTAATGCCTTAAATGGGTATATGGAAATAACATTATTGATTTTTTACTTGTAAATTGATTGACTGAAATCTCTTTTTCCTCATAAACGAATTATTTGTTTATTTAAGTGGGTTATAGGTTATGAGCATAATTATTCAAATAATTGAGTCTTTCTGATATAAAAGAACAGTTTTTCTTGTTTCTAATAAAGGTCCAAAAAAACAATGGCTCTAAAACAACCATCCTATTAAATAAATTATTTTATTTTATCTATCATAATAATAGGGAACGATTTTGATTGTATTTTTTGTAGATAGTAAATAATATTACATAAAAAAAAGTAGATCAAAGTAAGCGTCATACAAAATATATATTTTTTTTTTTCTTATTTTCATGACTCACAAAAATGAGCCATATATAAAGACAGATATATATATA